>NW_027529669.1:2303037-2305845 GCF_008692635.1 Crocuta crocuta
AAAAAAAAAAAGAAAAAAGAAAAGAAAAGAAAAAAAAAAGAAAGAAAGAAATGTGTCTTGGTGGGAGAACCTCTGGGGCTCTCCAGTTTTATGGTCTGACTCTACTGGTGCCTAAGCACATTATCTGTGCTATTCTTGTGTTATCCTATGGCGGTTGTGAACTTCTGCCTCCCAGCTCAACTGCAAGTTCTCTCTCTCTAGGCTCTAAGCAGAAAGCAAAGATATTCTGTGGCACCTGGGTGGTTCAGTCAGTTGGGTGTCCAACTCTTGATTTCAGCCCCAGTCATGAACTCACGGTTGTGAGATTGAGCCCTGAGTTGGGCTTGGTGCTGGGCATGGAGCCTGCTTAAGAGTCTCTCTCTTTCTCTCTCTCTCTCTCCCTCTCTCTCTCTCAAAAATAAAAAGAAAGTGAAGATATCTGGGTATCAGAAGACCCAAGTACCATGTCTGGGCTCACACTAAGCTGCTGTGAGAATATGAACCAGTCACTTCACCTCTCTGGACCTCAGGCATCTCATCTGTAAAGTGAAAACAAAGGGCTAAATGATCTAGTTCTAACATTCAGAGATCAACATTCTGTGCCTCTCAAGGCAGGGAGGAACTTAACTAGACAAACAGAAAGGAGGGAAATGGGGATCTGCCCCCTATCCCTTGAGAGATAGCAAGGAAGAAAAATTGAAGGTCAAAGGTTAACATTTATGGTAGGTTTGTCAGTGATTTCTTGGATATTACACTAAAAGCATAGCAACAAAAGCAAAATTAGAGAACCAGGACTAAGTTAAACAGAAAAGCTTCTATATAACAAAGGAAACAATCAACAGAGAGAAAAAGCAACCTACAGAATGGGGGGAAAGTTTCTGTGGACCATATACCTGATAAAGGATTAATATCCAAAATATACAAGGGACTTCTACAACTAAATAGAACAACAACAATAACAACAAATAATCCAATTTACAAATGAGCAAAAGACTCAAATAGACATTTGTCTGAAGAAGACATACAAATGGCCAACATCTATGAAAAGATGCTCAATGTCACTCATCATTGGGGAAATGCAAATCAAAACTACAATGAGGTATCACCTCATATCTGTCAGAATGGTTTTTATTTTTTAAAAAGATAAGTAGCAAAGATGTGAGATACTGGGACCCTTTGTATACTGTTGGTGGGAATGCAAAATGGTGCAGCTGCTGTGGAAAACAACACGGAGTTCCCTCAAAAACTTGAAAATTTGGACTACCATATGATCAAGCAACCCTACTTCTGGGCTTTTATCCAAGCAATTGAAATGAGATCTCAAAGAGATAGCTACTCTCTCATGTTCATTGCAGAATTACTTACAATAACCAAGATACGGAAGTACCCTCAGTGTCCACTGACCAACAAATAGATAAAGTGCAGGAAAGACATTCAAGGGAATATTACTCGGCCTTGTAATAGAAGGAAATCTTGCCATCTGTGACAACAACGTGGATGAATCTAGGGGACATTATGCTAAGTGAAATAAACCAGTCACAGAAGGATACATATTGCATGATCTCTTGCCTGTGAAATATCTGAAATAGTCTAATTCAAAGAAGCAGGGAGTACAATAACCAGGGTGACCAGGGGCGGAGAGGAGAGGGAAATGAAGAGCTGCCCTTCGACAGGCATAAAGTTTCAGTTCTACAAGATGAATAAGTTCTAGAGATCTGCTGAACAACATTGTGCCTACATTTAATAACATTGTACATATACTGAAACATTTTTTAAGAGAGTAAATCTCAAATTAAGCGTTCTTACCACATACACGCATGCATGCACGCACGCACACATGGGGGGCAGGGAGAAAACTTCTGGAAGTGATGGATTTGTTTTATTACCTTGATTGTAGTGATGGTTTCACACAGGTACACACATGTTCAAGCCCCCTGCTTATATACATTAGTTGTATACATTAAGTATGCGTAATTTTTTTAGAGTCAGAGATTAGATATTTTATTAGTTTCCTGTGGCTGATGTAACAAATTACCACAAACTGAGTGTCTTAGAACAGAAATTTATTCTTTCCTGTTCCAGAGGCTAGAAATCTGAAATCAAGGTATCTGCAGGGCCATTCCCTCCAAAGGCTGTAGGGGAGATTTCTTCTTGTCTCAATCTGCTCTGGTGTCTCCAGGAGGTCTTGGCTTGTGGCCAGATCATTCCAATCTCTGCCTCCCTCTGCTGGCACTTTGCCACCTCCTCTCCTGACTCAAAACTCCCTCTGCTTCTTTCTTTCCTTTTTTCCTTTGCTTCTTTCATATAAAGATAATTGTGATTGCATTTGGAGTTGATCTGGAAAATCTAGGCTAAACTCCTACTCTCAAGAGCCTTAATTTAATCATGTCTTTTGCCATATAAAGCAATATCAATTTTTTACCACATAAATATTCACAGTTTCTGGGGCTTAAGATATGGACATATTTAGGGGAGGCATCATTAAGACTGCTACAGATATCAACTACTACCCCACTCCAAATATGCCCTCATGCTATTTCCAGATATTCATTCTTCATCTCCAGAATCCCGATGCCAACATGACTTTGTTTCTTTCATTTGTCCTTCATAAAGCCTAGTAAAAGACTTTGCATAGGTAGGTAATTTTTTTTCCAATGAGTTCTGCTCCCAAATAGAAACTTCTGGAAACCCTTCAGTAAGAGTGTCCTGGGCATTTCCCTTACAACTCAAAGATTGGAAAATCAGGTTAGACATCAGCTGATTTGTAAAGCAGCAAAAAAAAAAAAAAAAAAAAAAAAAAAAAAAAGGTTTTATTTCCTCCCTTTTACC
>NW_027529669.1:2305884-2321755 GCF_008692635.1 Crocuta crocuta
AAAAGATAAGGGTTTTAGTTCCTCCTCTGTACCAATCTGTTTTATGACCCTGGCTAGGCAAGTCTCTCCAGCCGCCTGGGCATTGACTTTCTAAAGACAGGGGCCTAGCATAGTTGGCTTCTAGAAACTCTTATTTCTAGGGGGAAAAAAATTATGTTCCTCTACTCATCTCAGGTTCATTGGCCGGAGTCCTGCAAATTAGAGTGGCAAAGACAGATTAAGAGGAGGAAAACAAACAGAAGTTGATTAGCACATGTATCACACATACACATGGGAGTATGGGAGTATTCAGTGATAAGTACCTTAAAGGGGTGGTTAGAATTTTGGCTTACATAGCATTTAACAAAAGAACAATAAGTTTGTAGTGAAGAGACAAGACAAAAGAAAAGAACTTTGAGTTTTATGGTGGCAAATCAAATCGTGGAAAGGTAAATATGTGTGGGAGACACGAAGGGAAAATTAGAGCTAGTTAGGAAAGTTTGTTATGTAGATTCCTCTGGTGCCACTGGGGAGCTGATAAAAAACTCTCCAGAGTGGTCTCCAGTGGTTAAGAATCCTGGCCTTCCTAGTAGAGAGGGGGAAGGCAGAAAGTTTTCCTGGTGTCTGGTTTTTCTTAATTTCCTCTAGCTCAAAACAAACTTATGTCAGAGTGGCATATTTTGGAGTGGCATGCTCAGAATAGCCTTCAAATTCAAGATTAAATACGTTTTTTCCCAAGATCCTTTGAGGCACATATTTCTAGTATGTTACAAAGGAAAAGCATAGCCCCCTCCCACTACAATTTGGAGGAAAGCATCTGCCCTAGATAGAAGAATTGAAGAGAGATAAAAATCTTCATTTTCCAGTCCTGATAGCCCAGATCTGAACACTTGAGGCTTTTGCAATAAGGAGGGTCATGTTTCAAAGATCAGTATCTCTGTAGCAAGCTCCATTGCTGTTTTGGAAAAAGTTAACAAATCCTTCAGCTAACAAATGTTCTTAGGTTTAGCAAAATATAGCTGGTTGGATGACTGTTTCTTTTTCTTTCTTTCTTTCTTTTTTACATTTGTTTATTTTTGAGAGACAGAGAGACAGAGCACGAACACGAATGGGGGAGGGGCAGAGAGAGAAGGAGACACAGAATCCAAAGCAGGCTCCAGGCTCTGAGCAAGCTATCAGCACAGAGCCCAATGCGGAGCTCGAAACCACGAACTGTGAGATCATGACCTGCGCCGTAGTCAGACGCTCAACCGACTGAGCCACCCAGGCGCCCCTGGATAACTGTTTCTGACTCCCACCCTCAGTTCCCCCTTCCCTCATCTCAGCGTATCCTAAGGAAACCTTCTTCCCATAAGTCATTCAAAGATCCAAGCTATCAACTAAAGACATTGTAACAGAGGATCAGAAAAGGCATAAGGAAAGAAAAAAAACCCCATCCTGTCCTCTCCATCACACTCCTTTGCTTAAGTTCTAAAGGAAATATATGAACTTTAGTAATCAGGAGGAAGGAAGAACATAATATTAACTGAGCACCTACTGTGTACCAGGCCTTTTTCTGGCTATCTTACCCCCACAACGACCCTGTAAAATAGATCTGATCATCCTCTTTAAAAGATATGGACACAACAACCAAAAAGGGGAAAACAACCTAGATGCCCTTTGTAAGATGAATGGATAAACAAAATGTGGTATACACATACACTGCAATATTACTGAGCCTTAAAAAGGAATGACTTCTGATCCATGCTACAACATGGATGAGATGTTTAGACAGTATCCTTAATACATTATGCTAAGTGAATGGAAACAGACACAGAGGGATAAATATTATATCATTCCACTCACAGGAGGTACCTAGAATAGGCAAATTCATAGAGACAGAAGATAGAATAGAGGTTATCAGGGGCTGAGGGGAGGGGAGAATAAGAGTTATTATTTAATGGGTAGAAACTTTCTGTTCGGAATGATGAAAAAGTTCTGGAAATTGATAGTGGTACGGTTGTACACATTGTAAATGTACTGAAAGCCATCAAACTATTCACTTAAAAATGGTTAAAAAGGTAAAAACTTATGCTATGTATATTCCACTACAATTTTTAAAAAGGATATGGAAACCGTAAGGTTAACCATCCCAAACCACACAGTTTGAAGCCAAGGTTTGAAACTCTGACTGACATGTAATAAATTATCATGTGGGGTGGGGGGAAACTCAGTAGATAATGGTAAGACTGATCTTCAGAGGAAGCAGAAACTGCAAGTGAATTACCAGTAGCCTTTCATGTCTACTCCAAGCTAATTTCCTGACCTGCGGTATTTTTTGGATGACAGCTGGGTGAGTGGAAAGAATGTTAACACATCACTCTTTGAATATTATCTAACCACATCCTCATTAAGTCTCCACTGGGGGATGGCCTCCTATGTTGTGTCAGCCCCTAGTTCTACCTCTGTTTGAACTTTGAGAATAATTAAAGAATGAAAAGAAAAACAAATATGGCCCTGAAAGCCTACAAATAATGGTCTGAAGGAGAGTAAATATGGTGATTCCCTTTAGCCACTCTTAGAGCATTTTGAGAAGTCGCTAGCCTCTAACTCTTAAGTTCGTCTTTGTCTCCCAGCCCAAGTATTGGACACAATATCTGGCCCAGAACAAAATTTTGAATTTTTTTAATTAATTGAATTAAAAAATTGAAATTTCAACCCCAAACTTACCAGGAGACATTCTATAGGATCAGCCTTGATACTGAGTAATCCAAAGTCTCTAATGGAAATCAGTGATCTAAATTCTTTGTTCTTGGTGGTAGTTGCATCCCTTCTACCACCACCATAAGAAATAGAGATTAAGTCTCCTTTCTGGTACATATCCTGGGCATATTTATTTATCAAAGGACAAGTGGAGAAGGTTTAAGTACTGTTTCCTTTCCTGGTAACATTTATAGCTGATGTTGACAGCCTGACATGATGTGCCTACTAAAGTAATACAATATGGAATACCCAACATAACCTATGAGGCATTGTAATTTTGCCTAAAATATTTATCCTGGGTATAACGAGGCCTTTAGTCTTAGTTTCCAATTTACAGGAAATATACAAGGCAGGGGAACGAGTTAAACAACACCGCAAACGAGTAAACAATGACAGAATGTAAGACATTCTTCAAGACAATTGGCCTTACTTTAAAACATTAGTGCCATAGAAAGTAAAATGAGGAAGGGGCTTCTGTTCTAGATTATGGGAGACTGAAGTGATATAAAGCCAAAATGCATTATTTGAGCTCTCAATGGATTCTGGCTTTTTAAAAAAGGCTATAAAATGGGCAATTAAAAACATCTGATTATGAACTTAAAATTAGGTCTCAGAGAACTATTGTTTATTTTTTTATGCGTGATCCTTCTTTTTAAGGCATGCACGCTGAGCTATGTAGGGCTGGAGGGTTATGATCTCTAACACGTATTTTTAAAAGGTTTTACAAAAAATACATACACACGCTCACACACACTGGGTAAGTAAAACAAATATGATAAAACATTAACAACTATTAGATCTGGACGTTGGGTATTTGAGTGGTCATTGTACTATTTTCTCAACTCTTCCATATATTTGAACATGTTCAAAGTTAAATTTTATTTTAACAAATAAACATTGGGGCTCAGTCGGGTTAGCGTCATACTTCCGCTCAGGTTCTGATCTGGTGGCTGGTGAGTTTGAGCTCCCCATGGGCTCTGTGCTGCCAGCTCAGAGCCTGGAGCCTGCTTCAGAGTCTGTGTCTTCCTTGCTCTCTGCCCCTCCACTGCTAACGTGCACATGCTCTCTCTCTCTCTCTCTCTTAAAAATAAATAAACATTAAAAAATGCTTTAATAAACATCAAAATTAGGGGAAAAATTAGTTAATGCTTATTAACTGAATATTTTCCTCGTCACTAAAATGAGAAGAACATTAGTACCTGGTTCAGAGCGTTGTTCTGGAGATTAAACGAGCTGTTAATATAAAGTCTTAGAACATTGCCTGAGGAAAATATTCAATTATACAGTACAGATCTCTCAAGGAAAGAACATGGGGTTGTTTCAAGGCCGTTTCCCAACAGGGCTGCAGTGAAGTGTTTCACTTAACAGTAAATGCAAAAAAAAAAAAAAAAAAAAAAAAAAAAAAAAAGAAAGAAAGAAAGAGAGAGAAGCTAGGAATGAAAACCCCCACCAGGAATTCCAGATTATTTAGTACTTTCCTGACCCAGGAAACTCATGTCTTCCTTTTCTTATCACTTAAATATTCATTAAAGTAGCTACTGATAATTGCTTAAAGCTCCATCTTTTAGGAAGTTATGAAATAAAGTGACTTCAGTCCTGCCAGAATATTGTTCCGTCTCAATGTAAGGGGTCAGCTCGCTCAGGTCTGGTAGCAGGAAGCAGAAGCAGAAGCAGCCAAGCGAAGGCACCTCCATGGAACAGCTGTGGGATCTGGGGACAGAATTTTACCTCTCTGGGCCCTTCTCTTGTGAAATGGAGAGCTTGGCCACAGAAAGCATAAGTCCCTTTGCAATTGAGCCTTGCTGTAACCAGAGCTTAGAAAAATCAGTTTCGCAACCAATCTGTTTTATTTTGTTCAATTATGGAATTTTTTTTAAAGAAAGTTTCTCACGCTAGGCAAATTACTTCCCTTCTAAAGTTTTATGGTTCTATTTTATTTTTATTTTTTTAATGTTTTATTTATTTTTGAGAGAGAGATAAAGAGAAAGAAACAGAGCATGGGGGGGAGGGGGGGGGAAACAGAGACAGAGAGGGAAACACAGAATCTGAAGCAGGCTCCAGACTCTGAGTTGTCAGCACAGAGTCTGACACAGGGCTCGAACTCACGGACCATGAGACCATGATCTGGGCCAAAGTTGGACGCTCAACCGATTGAGTCACCCAAGTGCCCCTATATGGTCCTATTTTAAAAGTGGCCTCTGTGGCCACTCCCTGACCTGTTTTTCATCCATCAGTCCTTTTATCTGATAATGCCTTGCAAGCTGCGGCAGGAGATCCAAGCAAGGTTCTAACAGTAGGGTGTGGGGGACATTTTTAATTGCAAGTCTGTCCCTCTGGCCCGAAATGGTCTAGTATGCTAAACTCAAGTCTCCACCTTCTTTCCTTCCTCAACTTCATGTCCCACCAATAGTAGTAGGAAATGTACTATGTGAACCTTCAACTACCTACAGATTAGGAATAGTCAGATTGTAGCTGGAATATATAAGAATTCTGCTGCAATCTGTTCAGTCTCCAAAACTGTATCAGTCAGTCTTCAAGTCAGAGGAATGGCCAAGCCCAACTCTTCCAAGAGGTTCCTGGTGATGGGATTTTAACCTTGTAACTGAATTACTGAATATGGGCCCTAGGTTTGATGTCTACAAGTTTCACTCAGGTCTGTGATGACTCCCATATTGCAGGTGGAAACCTCTGAGCCAAACTGCAATGCGGATGACCTTGCCAGAACCCGGCCAAGAGAAGGACATCAAGGCAGAAAGCTAACTTCCCCACCCTCCATCCATCCCCTCTGCCACCAGCCCCACCCCCAGCTCCCCCATGGAGTGGTTCTTCAGCATTTTCCTACTTAGCAAAAGGTTTTTAGCAAAAGTAACTTTGCATTGTGATTGATTTTTCACCTTTATTTAACACACTTTCCAAAAAAAAAAAAACAAACACTTTGAAATGGAGCCATGTCAAACACTTTTGGGGGAACTGATTTCAAATCAAGGTGGCCAGTTGTCTGTCATTGCTTCCTAAAATATATAGTGGGGAGTGGACTTCAAGATGTAGCACTAAACCCAAGAAGCCCTCCAGAGTGGGAGGACTCGCTTCACCACCGTGCCCAGCAGCTGTGGGAAACAGACCTTGCTCATTGCCAAGCGTGGGTGGGAACGTAGGAAGGCCTTGTTCTATTTTGCTAGTGCCATCCTTGCTCGGACGCTGACCTCCCTTCCTTTGCCCAGGACACCAGTATTTCTAAATCAGGACAAAAGGCAACAAAGTATAAACTCTACATTCCATTCCTTCTGCAGGAAAGCACTGGGAAAGTTCCCTTCTTGGAAAAGGGTAAGATGGGGGAGTGTTCGGGCAGCTCTCCCGGGAACCTGTTCTCAGGGCAAATTCTCCTGTCTTCCCATGGAAAGAGACTTCAAAAGGGGACTGGTTAGAGTAATGCGTTGTGTCCCTAAATGTGGTCCAATGTACATTCTGCTGCAAAACAATTCCATTTTTCGGGAAGGTTGGGGAAAATGCATAGTAATAAGTCTCCTGGAGATTCACCCTGTACATTGCCATGTTAAACCCTACTGGGAGGAAACTTATTTCTGTTTAATTACGCAAGATTTCCAAAAGCTATTTGACCACATAACCGTTTTAAAATCTCTTTTAAGTGTTTATTTATTTATTTTGCTTCCATGTAATGTTTCAAATCTCTTCTTTGATTTCTTGGTTAACCCATTCATCGTTTAGTAGCATGCTATTTTAAAATTTATTTTGAGAGAGAGAGAGAGATCATGCAAGCAGAGGAGGGACAGAGAGAGGGAGACTGAGAATCTAGAGCAGGCTCCACACTGCCAGCACGGAGCTGATGTGGGGCTCAAACCCACGAACTGTGAGACCATGACCTGAGCCATGGCTTAACTAACTAAGCCACCCAGACGCTCCTAAAATCTCTTTTAAAAAAATTTAACATTTATTTACTTTTGAGAGACAGAGCATGAGTGGGAAGGGGCAGAGAGAGAGGAAGACATAGAATTTGAAGCAGGTTCCAGGCTCTGAGCTGTCAGAACAGAGCCCAATGCAGGGCTTGAACCCATGGACCATGAGACCATGACCTGAGCCGAAGGTGGACGCTTAAACCAACTGAGCACCCAGGTGCCCCATAAACTCCCTTTTGTGTAACACCTATTAACATCTGTTCTTAGGAGTACAGATTGGGCAATGCTGGCATCATGGAAAATCGTGAACTTTTGGGTCAGCAAATTTAGATGGGAATCACTATTTATCATTTCCTTGTTGTGAGGCCCTGGGAAATTCACTTGACTTCACTGAGTCTGTGTTTTGCCACCTTCAAATCTAGGGAAATAATTCCAACCTCACAAGGGTACTGAGGATGAAATAAGCAAACTTCTTGCTTGGCACCTGATGGGAGCCCTGATGACACCGTGTGGAATGGACAGTTGTGAGGCACTTTCCAGATTCCCTTCTGGAATAAAGGAAAGACTTGCTTCCCCAGCTTCTAGGAAGGCTGCCAGGACAGCAGCCTTCAGCTCTTAGCTCTCTTCAGAAATTGTCTCAGGGGCACCTGGGTGGCTCAGTCGGCTAAGCATCCAACTCTTGATTTCTGCTCAGGTCATGATTTCGCAGTTTGTGAGTTGGAGTCCTACATTGGGCTCTGTGCTGACAGTGTGAAGGTTACTTGGGATTCTATCTCTCTCCCTCTCTCTCTCTGCCACTCCACTGCTTGCTCTCTCTCTCTCTCTCTCTCTCAAAATACATAAAAACATTAAAAAAAGAAAGAGAAGGGGCACCTGGGTGGCTCAGTCAGTTAAGTGTCCGACTTCAGCTCAGGTCATGATCTCATGGTTCGAGCCCCACGTCGGGCTCTGTGCTGACGGCTAGCTCAGAACCTGGAGCCTGCTTCAGATTCTGTGTCTCCCTCTCTCTCTGACCCTCATCTGCTCATGCTGTCTCTCTCTCTCTCTCTCTCTCTCTCTCTCTCAAAAATAAATAAAAGAAAAGAAAAGAAAGAGAAATTGTCTTGGTTGAAGAGAACCATCTGTCCCAAAGACATGTCCCATCCCCTGGGAAACTGTGGCTTGGGCATGGGGGGAAGAGTAGAAGGTCTGACTCTCTCATCCAATTTTAGGGACCAGCCTGAAGGACTATCACAGTCAGGGTTTCCCCATTTGGTTGGCTAAAGCCTCTCTTGAAACTATATTGCAGCCCATCTTCTCCTTCTCTCCCAATCTTACTTCCATCTCCTCCTCTCCCCTCCCTCCCTTCCCTTTCACCCTTCTTCCTTCTACAGGTGTTAATCCAAAAGCACTCAATTTCCACCTCAAAGTCACCCTCCTGGGGTGACCCAGTCAGCACCACTATGATTTCAACAGCTTACCTTCCATCAGGACTCTGATGGCAGGAAAGAGAGGCACACATGGAAAAAAGGGCCTCAGCAGGATGCAGATTCATGCACCTAATTAAGTTCCCTAAAAGAAATGCATCTCATTTCTTTTAGGCTAAGAGAATGCCCTTCCCATGAAGGACCCTGACAGGCTCCCTTGGGAAGCCAGGGGCAGATAGTAAATGTTTTAGGGTTGGCAGACCATACGGTTTCTGTCATAACTACTCAACTCTGCCATTGTAGCATGAAAGCAGCCACAGGCAATACGTGAGACGAATGACCATGGCTGAATTCCAATAAAACTTTATTTACAGAAGCAGGCAGTGGGCCAGATGTGGCATAGGCCATGCTTTGCCAACCTTTGCCCTACACTCTTTCTATTCAATGCAAGCTGGTCCTAGGATCACCCACATCACCTTGAATCCTGCTAGAAAATGCTGACACTCAGGCGTAGGCCCAGAACTTCTGGATTGGAATCTGTAATTTAAGCAAGATGGTCAGATGATTTCTAATATGTATGAGTTCAAGTAGCACCGCTATATGGTGTCCACTGGGTCAAGGTCACAAACAAGTATCACCATGAGCAGGCTAGCTTCTCTCTGTTCCATAATTATAGAGGAAAAACTGGAACCTAGCCCATACCAACCATCTTGCAAAAATATGCCACCTAGACCAGGTCCATGCATCCGTTTACTGGGCAAATCGAGTAAGGTCTGACATTCTAATTGGAAGCCAGTGATTAATTTAATATGAAGGACACACATTTATAAAAGGACATAATCAAGCTGATATATGGGGGTGGGGGGGAGAGGGAGGAAGAAACCTTCTTATCTTTAAAGGAAAGTAGAAAGACAGTCAGACATGAGAGTTGATCTTCCTGACTCATGCATCCTGTTTTTCCAGTAGGGACTGCAATATTGCATTAGTCAAATGATTCTGTAACATCATTTAAATGACATAAAATGTCTGCTTGTGTCTGAGCATGATTCGGAGGGCGGACTTGTGCCAGCCCATCTGTTTCTCCAGAGAATATATCCAGATTAATTCTATTAGAAACAACAGAATTCTTTTGGCAGGATAGCCCTGGAAAGTGGATATAAAAGGCCTGTGTGCTAGAAGAACTGTCCCCATAAGGGACATCACCAGCATAAAGGAAGATACATCGTATCCTCCCCTCCACCCGTGCCCTGACAAAAGCCCAGAGATGCTTTCTGGGCTGGACTTAACCACTCTATCCTCTAAAGCAGCGGTTGGCAAACTGTCTGTAAAGGGCCAGATAGTAAATATTTTAGGCTTTGTCAGCTATAAGTTCTCTGTTACAATGGCTTGACTCTGCCACTGTAGCACAAAAACAGCCACAGATAATATGTAAATAAATGGGAGTGGTTTGTTTAATAAAGCATCATTCACAAAAGCAAACAGAGAGCTGTATTGGACCTATAGATTTTAGCTGGCTGATTTCTGCTCTAGAGTCTGGTCTAGACCAGCACTTCTCAAATTTGAATGTGCATAGGAATTGCTGGGGTATTTTGCAAAAATGCAGAGTCTGATTCAATAGATGGAGCCTTACATTTTTAACCAGCTCCCACATAATGATGCTGCTGTGGCTGAGGATCATGGTCTGAGTAGCAAGGATTGAATTTAGATCAGTAGTTCGCAAACTTGGAACTCAGGAGCCACCCAGAGAGCTTTAAAATACTACTGCCTATGGGGCACCTGGGTGGCTCAGTCGGTTGGGCGTCTGACTTCGGCTCAGGTCATGATCTTGTGATTTGTGGGTTTGAGCCCCGTGTCGGGCTCTGTGCTGCCAGCTGGCTCAGAGCCTGGAGCCTGTTTCAGATTCTGTGTCTCCCTCTTTCTCTGACCCTCCCCTGCTCACGCACGCTCTCTCTCTCTCTCTCCCTCTCTCAGAAATAAATACATTTTTTTAAAAAAACATAAAATACTACTGCCTGGTTCCTATCCCCATCCACCAAAATCCTGATTCCATTGATGCAGGTTGTGGCTTAAGCATCAGGATTTTGAACGGTTCCCCAGGTAATTTTGATATGTAGCTAAAATTAAGAATACTCCATAGCAGGTGAATAAACTACTCAGAGGTTTCTTTAATAAATATTAAATTCACTAGTCACATTTCTAAAATGGCACACTTGTTCAGAGTGAAGTTACCCTTTGAAGAAAGAAAATATTTCTACCCAACAGGAATGACACTATTTCTTTGTTGTTGTTGTTGTTGTTGTTTAAGTCCATTTATTCGGGGCCTTTGGGTGGCTCAGTTGGTTAAGCGTCTGACTTCAGCTCAGGTCATGATCTCACAATTCCTGAGTTCCAGCACTGCATTGGGCTCTGTGCTAACAGCTTGGAGCCTGGAGCCTGCTTCAGATTCTGTGTCTCCCTCTCTATCCCTGCCCCTCCCCCACTCACACTGTCTTCTCTCTCTCAAAAGTAAACATTAAAAAAAATTAAAGTTCATTTACTTTGAGAGTGGAGGAGGGTCAGAGAGAGAGGGAGAGAGAGAGCATCCTAAGCAGGCTCCACACTGTGGGTGCAGAGCCTGATGGGGGCCTGAACTCATGAACTAAAGATATGACCTGAGCCTAAGTTAGACTGAGCCACCCATGCACCCCATGACACTATTTCTTATGTGTAAACCAAACAAGTCCCCGAATTAGCTAAAGAAGATTAGGTTTAGAGCCCAAACAGATAAATAAGCCTTATAGAGGGGATGAGCCCCTTCCTCTGAAATTGGGGCAAGAAGGAAAACACAAGATTGTGTTAGGGTAGACCCTAGAAGTTGGGGCACTTATGTCAACTGTTGTGTAGAGGGAGAGATATTCAACCAGCAAACACGTTCTGAACACTTAGCACGTCCCAGGGAAGGTCATCTACTGAGTGTGGGGAACAGTGTGAAGGACTTAAAGAAAGCTGTGGAAGTTCAGAGTAGTTTCTAAGAACACTAAGAGAGAATGCAGGGCAGGAGGCAAATTTAGACTTCTCAGCACTGTAATGGGCCAGTTCTGGTTAGAGACATTTTTCAACAGAATGGAAGGAAGAATTTGCTGATGGTAAAACTATCGCAAGTTGTCACTTGTTCCCATCAGAAAGGGGGTGAACTCCTATTCACTGGATGATATCAACCCCTGGTGAAATCAGCACTTGCATCCACAAAGACAATGTATCAAGAACGGTCGAGCAGGATATGACTAGTAATTTGGGTATCCGCTGTTAAACTGCCCTTTGCAAATGAATGACTTTAAAAATACACTCTAGTCCTAGCTCATTGGCAGAGTAATATATCTCACATGTGAGCATTATCCCTCAAGTATGGGGTGACAGGGGAAGAGGGCTGCAAGCTGCTTGAGACAGATGGTAACGTGGCTGGAGGGGAGCCAAGAATTGAATTCGGGGAGGGGATGTTGAACGGAGCAATGGTTAAAAGTCCTTCCAACTCCGAAACTCAGTGATTCTAAGAAAATACCTGTGCTTCCTTTTTTTTTTTTTTTTTTGGTTCAGAAAGTGAAAGTTCCATATGAGAGAGAGAATGAGAGACTACATAAATTATCCAGGGATTAAAGTCCTTTGGGGACTTGCTCTGTGGTCTTTGAGGCAGGCATCTTCCCCCATATTCCAAGTCTGGGTCAAGGCTGCATTTTTTTAAAAGTTTATTTATTTATTTTAAGAGAGACAGAGACAGTGTGAGTAGGGGAGGGACAGAGAGAGAGGGAGAGAGGGAGAGAGAATCCCTCTGCACTGGTAGTGCAGAGCCTGACATGGGGCCTGATCTCACAAAGTCATGACTTGAGCCGAAACCAAGAGTCAGAGGCTTAACCTACTGAGCCACCCAGGTTGCCCCAAGGTGGCATTTTTTATCTCTCAGATGCAGAGAAAGGCCACATATAAATAGCTCAGCTTCCTCTATCTCATACCTTCATCATGTTCCAAAGTGTCACCTCGTACATAGCTTGCAATATACCATTTTCCTTAAAGCCCAGAATTGTTTGAGTGAGACCAGATGCTGCTGCAAAGGATTTCATAGCTAGTGGGGGGCAGTGTGACATAGCAGTAAGCCTGGGGTCAGGTATCAGCTTCACCATGTTCCAGGTGGCAACCTGAGATAAATTGCTTTCTGCTCAGTGCCAGCCTCACCATCAGCAAAATGAGGGAATTGATGTCTACCTCAGACGGTTGTTACGAGGAGATAATACATGTCAAGCACTTAGATTAGCACCTGCCAAGTACAAAGGTTGAGTACTCAGGCTATGTTAGTTATTACAGAATTCCTGCCCTTTAGGAGCTGAAGAAAGATCCACTTACACGGACACACTTTAACAACACATGCAGCCAACAAACCAGAACATAAAACAAAACCCAAAATGGGCAGCGGACATTTTATTGCCTCTCTTTTATAGGTTCTACTGTTTATAAAGTTAAGAACCAACTTTTTAGCTTGGCGTCAAAGTCCTTCATGCTTTGATGTGATGTTTCTACACATGTAACACATTCTTCTCATTAAGTCAGTAATTTACAATTCATCCAAATCAGACCACTAACCGTGGTCCCATCCCAGCGGGCTCTGTGTCTTCCCACCTCTGAAAACTTACTTCATAATATTAATTCAACCTGTATGCCATACACTTTTTTTTTAAACAAGAACTTTAAAAAAAAGTTTATTTATGTATGGGTTGCCTGGGTGGCTCAGTCAGTTAAGTGTCTGACTTCAGCTCAGGTCATGAGCTCACAGTTTGTGAGTTCAAGCCTCTGTGCTGACAGCTTGGAGCCTGGAGCCTGCCTGGGATTCTGTGTCTCCCTCTCTCTTTGCTCCTCCCCCATGTGCATTCTGTCTCTCTCTCTTTCAAAAGCACACATTTAAAAAAGTTTATTTATTTATTTTGAGAGAGAGAGAGACAGAGAGAGTGCTAGCCAGGGAGGGGCAGAGAGAGGGAAAGAGAGAACTCCAAGCAGGCTCCACGCCATCAGCACGGAGCCCAACACTGGGCTCGAATCGAAAAACCATAAGATCATGACCTGAGGGGAAAGCAAGACTCAGTCAGACTCTTAATGGACTGAGCTTCCCAGGTGCCCTGGTATATCATTACTTTTTATTCACCTTCACTGGCCAGTATCTTCTCATCCTTCGTTGTCCAGGCCAGATACTCCATGAAAATAAAACCTCAGCAGACAGAATGTCTATCCCTCTCTGGTGTCTGAATGCTTTATGACTCCATTACCATATTGATACAGAATTATTTTGTGAAGCCCACCAGATTTCAAGTATCTGAAAAGACAGAAATTACTCCTTATTCATCTTTAAATCCTATCCTCTGACCCAAACACACCATTACCACCTTTGCAATACGTGCAGTATAGCCCACGGTACCTTACATACTGCATGCATTGGACAAAAGTCACTGGGGTTATGTGAACCCCTGCGATGTTGTAATGCATATAAATGGAATGGAGATTGGGAAGAATTTCTATCTAGCCCAAATGGGGCAAGAAAAAGGAGATAGCTATAACCCAGGGGCTGTGAGCACTTATTAAAATTAGATATTTAATGTCTGAGAACAAATTCTTGCATACACTAAGTACTAAGGGTTTTTCAGGTATTAGCCACACACACCCCATCTAAAACAACTGCCCCCCATTCATGGATCCTGACGAAATGGTTGATGATGAGTCACTGGCGTTTCTTATCCCATAGTCCATCTTCCAGCCTGAGTTGATTGGATCAAGACAACCAAGTCATAGAAAGCCTAGTGACCTATGGCCTCAGGAGACAAGTTGAGCTCAGCCAATGTCTCTTTCCACTGAGAATTTCAAATTGGGACTTGGTAATACTCAGCCAGGAGATATAAACACCAGAGTTGTTATAATAGTAACAACACTTCTGTATTTATTGAGCATGTGCGATGTGTCATCACTGAGCTGAGGATTTAAGGGCATTATCTTACTTACTCCTCACAATATCCCATAAGGTTGAGGCAGTTATTCGCTCTGTTTTACAGATGAGGAAACTGGAACCGGAGAAGTTAAGTGGAAAATCGGGAGTCAAATTCAAGCAATCTGGGGGCACCTGGGTGGCTCAGCCGTTTGGGCGTCGACATCGGCTCAGGTCATGATCTCTCAGCTTGTGGGTTCGAGCCCCACGTCAACAGGCTGAGGGCTGGCTCAGAGCCTGGAGCCTGTTTCAGATTCTGTGTCTCTCTCTCTGACCCTCCCCTGCTCACGTGGTCTCTCTCTCTCTCTCAGAAATAAATAAAAACATTTTTAAAAAAATTCAGGGGCACCTGGATGGCTCAGTTGGTTAAGCGTCGACTTCAGCTCAGGTCAGATCTCATGGTTTGTGGGTTCGAGTCCCACATCGGGCTCTGTGCTGACAGCTCAGAGCCTGGAGCCTGTTTCAGATTCTGTGTCTCCCTCTCTCTCTCTCTGCCCCTCCCCCACTCATGCTCTGTCTCTCTGTCTCAAAAATAAACTATAAAAATTTTTAAAAAATAAATTAAAATTAAAAAATTCAAATTCAAGCAATCTGTCTCTAGAGTCTGTGCCCTTCTTCTCTATGCTGAAACGTTGGTTTCTCCAGGGCAGGGCTGGATGAAAAGTCCTAAAGGCACAAAGATGGGGCACCCGTTTGAAGGTCCCAGACAAGCCAAGGAGTAAGCTGAGGAAGGCAGCCGGTCTATGGAGGAAAGTACAATAACAATACGAGGAGTAGCGAAAAGAGCTGCGTAAAGGAAACATCATGTCGCCACAGAAAGACCTCATTTCCCGTCAGCTGTAAAATTCCCAGGGGCTTGACAATATTGTGTTTCCTGCCCTAGGATTTCATGAATCCAGTGACTTCTCATGACAAATTGACCTCTGCATGAGCCAAATCAGGCGGGACTTCTGTGTGATGAAAAGAACCCCGTGCACTTATTCAAAGTCCGGGTTACCATTTGAATATTCAGCAGGTGGACTCAAAGTTCACACTCATTACCCAGTCCCCCACTCAACTCAGCTGCAGCTCTTCAGACCCTCCTGCTCGGGAAATAATTCCCTACTCAGAATCAGATTTAGTAAGTAAAAATATAGGACACCCAGTTAAACTTGAATCTCTGTGAAAAGCAAACAATTTTTTAGTTCTGCCACCTCGTTGACTGTGTGACCTTGAACTGGTCTTTGATGTGTCTAAACCTCAAGAGCTTCCTTTACAAAAAAAAAAAAAAAGGTGTGGGGGAGGGGATGGGCAATAACAAAACAATTGTCCTGCCTCCTGCTTCCAAGGACAAGAGTTGTGGCTTACCTAAGATAGAGTAGGTGGAAAGGCTGTGCAAATAGGGAGCTTTTTTTTTTTTTAAGCTTAGCATTCCTTCGGGTTTGCGTGTAAACTATGGTTTTTATCAGTGGTGCTGTGCCAGTCAGTAAAGAAAAAGGTACTGTTATCACCATAGCATTTCCCTCACTCGTGTCTCTGTTTACAAAGTCACAGGTATTGTCAGAAAAATACATTCTTTTTTTTTCTCTCCCTGTAAAAAAAAACATTCAACTGAGTAAATTTGAAGATCAAATTGGCTTTAATATTAATGAATTGTCCAGCATCCCATCTAACAAATAGAAAGGAGTTCCACCAAACTATAGAAAAGGAAAGGCTTTTAAAGGTCTATTGGCAGGTTAACTCACTAGTGCTGACCAGGTAACCACGTCAACGGGTTAAAGGTTACCTTCCTGGAGGGTTGAAACTGCAATTAGGTTAGGTATTAAGTCTCTTTTGCCAAGGGAGGGTGGGGG
>NW_027529669.1:2321829-2344806 GCF_008692635.1 Crocuta crocuta
GGCATTAATGACTCTATTTTGGGTGGGTTGTCTCCTTTTTAACATCACTAATGAGTCAGCTCTGGAAACAGCAGTCTCTCTTTACCAGTAAAACAGATCTCTTTTTCCATGGCTCTGTTTACTTCTCAGCAGAGACGCTCTCCTGGGCTGACTCCCCATATCTTGGCTCTGAGTCTTCCCATGTTTCTCTGCTCTGCCAAACCTTATCTTCTGTGCCAGCTTGGGCCTCGATGGCCCCCTCTCTACCTCTCAACAAGGATTGTGATTCCTGTTCAGAGGACCCTTAACTAATCGTTTGGGGAAAAACTGGCATGGCAACAAATAGATGGGTAGATGGATATTAGCTTGAGATTCCAGCCAACTACATGACTCCCTGATAGAGTTAAGTTTACAAGACACAGAGGGGTTTTAAATTCAGTTTAATTTTTTTTTTTGGTGGATTTGTTTGTAAATGACCCATGTCTCTCCCTCATAAATATTACTTCGTGGGGTTTTCCCAACTTCAGAAAGTTTTCGTGTCTCATCAAAACCACAAAAGTCACTAAATTACAGTTTCCTACAAAGAAATTATGAGATAGTTGATGTTTTTGTTTTAAGTTATAGAGTGGGAAGGACCCTGGGGAGAGAAATTCCTGAGATAAAATACAGAATGCTGAGCTGAATTTGAATTTCAGATAAATAATAAATGAACAACCAATACTGCATGGGACAGACTCATCCTAAAAAAAATTATTTGTCAACTGAAATCCAGATTTAACTGGGCACCCTGTATTATTATTTACTAAATCTGACAACCCTACCCAGTTTTCAGCTCTTACCACAGGTAACATTTAAATCCTCTGGTCCTCAGAATCCTCTGTAAAATGAGAAGGCCAAACAGGATGAACGCTAGAGGTTCCTGCCACTCCATAATTGTGTAATTCTATGACTCAAATACTAACGAAAAACAATATGTGATCTTGGGTGAGTTATTTAATCTCTAGGAGGGTCAATTTCCTCATCTTCTAAATTAGGATGAGAAAGCCCATGTCACAGAATTGTTGAGTAGACACATGCAGCAGAGCCCAACATTTCGTTGAAGTGGTGAAAACAGATTTTCTTCAGTAACTATTGACAGGTGGGGAAAGAGCAGAGCTCCATTCTGATGTGTACAGAGGTGACCGGGTGTTTAAAGGGAGAATGAGCAAGGTGCCTGGGTGGCTCAGTCAGTTAAGCAACCAACTTCAGCTCAGGTCATTATCTCGCAGTCCATGGGTTCAAGCCCCACATTGGGCTCTGTGCTGACAGCTCAGAGCCTGGAGCCTGCTGTGGATTCTGTGTGTCTCTCTGCCTCTTCCCCACTTGTACTCTGTCTCTCTTTCTCTATCTCTCTCTCTCAAAAATAAATAAACATTAAAAATTTTTTAAAAAAGGGGGGGCGGGATGAGGAATGGGGGCAGGGAAACAATCAGGGCTCCAGTCGAGTCTAGAAGTGAAAAATTACAAAAGGTTGGTTAGGGTAAATGCAATTAAGCCAGCTGTGTCTGCACGCTAGCAGTTATTGAAGCGTGGATTCTATGTTCCATAGAGACTGGGAGACGGAGGCCCTATCCTTCCTGATGATTACATTTCAAAGGAATGGCTTTCAGGTCCTGAAGAAAGACTCTCCTGAGCGCAGGAGGTACATATACATCTTAAAGGGACGGAGGAAGGATTTACGGAAAGGGAGGTCAGAGGCTTCTTGTGGGATGTTGGCTAGAACAGTCAATTATTTTGACAGCCCAGAGTTTTTCCAGGTAGGAACTCAAAGGGGGACTTGGTAGTCCCAGGGATTAGGCCTTTGGGGCTGGTAGGAGCTTTTAGAAGGTTGGTCAAGCCTCTAAGTGCAGGATTTTGGGATGGAGCCCTTATGTGCCTAGAGTTTTTTTTGCAATTCTCACCTTCGAAAGTACCTGGCATAGGGACTTGTGCTTAACAAATAATCATTCATTTATTTATTGAAAATACCGCAAGATCCTTCATAATTAAAATGTATTCAACCAGAATTCATTTACAATTTACAAAGTCTGGGTATAAAAAAAAAAGGATTAGGAAACTTGCTTAAAAGTCTTAGGATTGTTGGCAGTTTAAAATGTATTTTATTTTTTCAGGAAGGTATCTCTTAAGGCGTGCCATCAGCGTTTTTACTGACATGGAGGTAGTGGAGTACTATACTGATTTAATTATATCTGTATTGCAGCAGATCTGAGCTGGGTCTAGGGAACAGTATATGTCCTATTTTTGTTTCTCTTTTGCTCATTAGATTTCTATTTTTAAATGGCACTGAATTGTGAGTTTAACGTAATGTTCACAGAAGCAGTCATGGATGAAACTGCATTCCTCTCTGAGTTTTCAGTTAGGCTTTCCACCAAGAGCCCTCCTATCCTTCTCAGATTCTCTCCTTTCTCTCCCCTCCCATTGGTATTGCCTCAGTTCTGTTCTTCATCACTTCTTGCCCAGATTATTCTAATCCTGTTTTTAACTGGTCACTCTACTTCCAGCTTTACTCGGTGTCTGTTAGGGTAACCTGTATGTGACAGAAGCTCAGAGTGGTATAAATGAGACAGAAATTCATCTCTCTTGCGCTTAAAATTCCTTTTCATTTTTAGCGAGAGAGCAGGGGAGGGAGGGAGAGAGAGATCGAGAGAGAGAGAGAATCTTAAGCAGGCTCAATGCTCAGCCCTGAGCCCAATGTTGGGCTCGATCCCATGACATTGGGATCATGACCTGAGCCAAAATAAAGAGTTGGGAGGCTCAGCCGACTGAGCCACCAAACTGTCCCTGCTCTTAAAATTCTGACTGGCATGGCAGTGCTGGACCAAGTCATCAGTGACCAGGATCTTGTCTCACTGCTCTGTTATGCCACATAACCCAAAGGCCTCTCTTTCATGCCCACACTTCAGCCTGTGGAGACAGGGAAATTGATAAGGGGATGGCAAAGTATACCTTTTTTTTTGGTTTATTTATTTATTTTCAGAGAGACAGAGGCAGTGTGAGCGGGGTAGGGTCAGAGAGAGAGGGAGACAGAAAACCCCAATCAGGCTCGGTGCTTGGGCTAAAAATCACTAAACCATGAGATCATGACCTGAGTGGAAACCAAGAGTTGGATGCCCGACCGACTGAGCCAGCCAGGCACCCTGGCAAAGTGTACCTTTAAAGACGTAATCCAGAAGTCGCACTTCAGCTCACACCCCATTGTTCAGAACTTCATATGGCCCATACTTTGCTATAAGGCAAGCTAGAAAATGCAGTCTTTACTCTGGGCAGCCATACGCCCAAATTACAAACTGGAGTTTCTCTATTAGCACAGATGAAGAGGAGAAGAATAATCATATGGTAAAAGCAGCTACACTGGTGGTGAGCATAGCACAACATGTAGAGTCACAGGATCACTATGTTGTATACCTGAAACTAATGCAAAATGGTGTGTCAACTGTACTGTGCAATGAAACAGTATTTTCTAAAATAAATAACAAAATCTTTAAATGAGAGAGAGAGAGGAGAAGGATGTCTAGTGGCACTGTCCAATATGGTAGCCACTATCCATACATGGCTATTTAAATTTAAATAAATTAAATTTAAACAAGAATAAAAATGCAGTTCCTCAGATGCACTGGCTAAATTTCAAGGGGTCAACAGCATAAGTGACTAACTCTTATGGTATTGGGCAGCAGATAGAGGACACTTCTATCATTGAAAGTTCTACTGGATAGAATCAACAATCTCATCCATACCCCTCCCAAACCAATTTTATCAGTGAGATCTTCTAAACATAAAACCAGTGAGATCTTCTAAACATAAAACCAATCACTTCGTGTGTGAAAAACTTTAAGTTTTCCAGTGGATCTCTACTGTTTGCAGTATAAACTCCAAACCTCCTTGGCTTAGCACACCAGCACTTTATTTCATTTCAACCCCTCTTACCCTTACATTTCCGTCTATGATGCTTCTCCACAAACACCTTTCACTTGTATTATGTACTATGTAGTGCTTTTGCATATGCTATGCTCTCTCTTCTTTGAATATCAACACTTTATTACTTAGCTTAGTTACTCTTTCTCATCAATTCACTGAGTACTAAGTCCTAGTGTCGTCTCCTATGAAATACCCCTCTCTCCCACCCAGCTTCAATATCATTGAGATTTTTGTTATGTACCCCTAAAGAATCATGAACAATACTCCATCATAGCTCTTAACCACAATGAATAGTGATTTAAGATCAATTGTTTTTCTCTCCCACTATCTGGAGGTTAGGGCATCTCTTACAACTTTCTATCCGGC
The DNA here is from genome assembly GCF_008692635.1 of Crocuta crocuta. Lineage (NCBI taxonomy): Eukaryota > Metazoa > Chordata > Mammalia > Carnivora > Hyaenidae > Crocuta > Crocuta crocuta. Next base: position 2,326,129 of record NW_027529669.1, read on the forward strand.
ACCTTCATTAGACTTTCAAAATAATAAGAATAATGATAAGTTATTTGTTATTTTCAAGTCCTTCTCTTTCTGTATCTTTTAAAGAAGGTAGATCTCCATGAAGACCTTTAGGTTTCTCCCAGAATGATGGTTGGTGTTGTTTATGACAGAAGCCAAAAGAGAAAGACCTAATTTCTTTGCATGAGGAAACATACAGACAGACCTTCTTTGGGGTAGAGGGTTTTCCCCACTGGTATGGAAATAAAATATGTAGGGTAAAAAAATGGGGTTGTTTGAGAGAAAAAGAAATGGCAGCTCCCATAAGATGTAGGACATTGGAGAAACAGATGTTTAAGAGTGATACACAATGTAATTCCCTTTTCCACATTCACAAAAACTTCAGAAACAGTTGCCATTACTCGTCTGTACTTCTAGAGAATCATTCAGGTTTGTGTTTCTTGCAAGTAGAAGAAATGTATACAGCAGGTGCAAGGGTTTGTCCCAGGAGGCACAGTTGCATTTGGTTTACAAATAAATTAATGATGCTGGGCTTGGACATGCTCCAGTAGCAGGTGAAATTTCAGGGCATCATCTTACAGTGTGTGCAAGCTTAGAAACTTTCATGGGTACTCACACCAGCATATTCTTAATCCCTGACTTCTTCACTTACACTTACAAAATTAAGTAACTCACAAAGCCTCCCTAAGCTTTCACTACTTATAAAATAGATACGACATTTCGTCCCTCACAATATGGTTTTAAGGATAAAATGAGTCAGTACATGTAAAAATTCTAGGACCATGTTAGGCAATTCAACAGAAAGTTGAATCTGTGTAACCATTCTATATCTGCTTTCCAAGTAGTCCAGATTCTGAAAGAAATCACTTTCAAATAAATACAACCGAACAGGGGCGCCTGGGTGGTTCAGTTGGTTAGGCGTCTGACTTTGGCTCAGGTCATGATCTCTGGGTTCATGGGTCTGAGCCCCATGTCGGGCTGTGTGCTGACAGCTAGCTCAGAACCTGGAGCCTGCTTCGGATTCTGTCTCCCTCTCTCTCTGACCCTCCCCTGCTCATGCTGTCTCTCTCTCTCTCTCTCTCAGAAATAAGTAAAACATTAAAAAAATTTTTTAAATACAACCAAACAGCTGAGAATAATAAAAAGGGGATTCTAAACTTTACTTGTTGGAAAATATTAGAGTATTTAACCTATACTTTTATGAAAGCTTCTCACAATCCCTTTCCTTTTCTTCTCATAGCCCGCAATTTTATGAGCCTTCTCACTGAGCTAAATTCCTCCCCACTTCACAAAACACCTTTACCAATATTCTGCAGATGGTGGATTGTTCCCTCACTCAGCTTCATTATGTAAATCAAGATAGTCTGTCTACCTCAGTCCTTTCTCTCTCCTTTACATTGTAGTAATTGCTTTACTTTGTCATATTGGTAAAAAGACAGATTAAAAGCCACTCACAAAATAAGACTTGCAATCAGAAGTTCGGCAACCTTCCTGGGTATCTGATGAAATCACAGTTGTGAGCAGAGCTGCCATTTTTTAGTTGGATGATGGCAGCCAGAGGACTAGGTTCCAGGTGCTTCCTAATATGGTCAGCATCCTGTCCAGAAACTCTGTGCCCCTCAGCAAGCAGAGCAGGTGTTCTCCCAAGAGATTCCTCTGTAGCTGGTGCCTGGTCCATTGCAAATTCCTTCTTCTAGGCATGGGCTGTGTCACTGCAAGTGTGGGTCTGCCATTTTGCAGAAAGAACTGTGTCTTTCAGCTCAACAAAAATGTCACTTCTTGCTAATGCATTTTCTTCCCCTCCTAAAATACTAATCTCTAAGTTGAATCTAGTACCTCTTCAAAAATATTTGGGATCTGTCTTCAGAAACAGATCCAAATGGACACATCACACACACACAAAAAAGTGGCAGGTGTTTACATAATTGATTCAAAACTGTTTCTTGTGTTTTATTTTTATCTTTTGAAGATCGCTTTTACATTTGGGGATAGGTTTCACCAACAATGAGCCTGGTTTAAATTTGTGATCATATTGTTTACACAAGCCGCTTTCAGTTAATATTCTTGCATTTCTGTGGAAGAGACCCCTGTAGGTCAAAGAATTTTATTCTATTAATTTAATCTGATTTTTATCTTACCCATTTTTTCTCTTGGGCAAATACCATTCACATTGGTGTTTCTAAACCTAGGTGGTCTCTCACAAATTTTCCCCATACTAACCACTTCTCATCTTTGTTCAAGCCATTCTCCCCTCATGACAGGCTGTGCCAAATCATGTCCATCATCTCTTTCAGAATCCATCTCCGGACTTCCTTCTTTCCTGCATCCTTTACCCTAATTAGAACATCACATTCTCATAGCCTCTTTGTACGTTCCTAACTCATTGCTAGAATGTGACCTGAAATCATCTGTGGTTCATTGTGTTTTTTAAACCTTCTTAAAGTTATTTCATATTGTTATTTTAAATCTATTTTTATCAGTTATTTCCTTTGTAATCTTCTCCCACCCAATTTATTTAACCGAGTGGCCAGATAGAACAGATGAGAAAACTTTCAATCCATTCTCATTTGTCACTTGGTGTAGAAAAAAAGTTTTGTTTGTTTCTTAAGACACACACTACTTAAAAATCCTAGGGAGAGGCCAAAAGGATCTGAGGCTTTAGTTGTTTTTATTTTTTATTTTTTTATTTTTAATTTTTTTTACAAATAGTTTATTGTCAAATTAGTTTCCACATAACACTCAGTGCTCATCCCCACAAGTGTCCTCCTCCATGCCCATCCCCCCCACATCCATCAGTCCTCAGTTTTTGTCAGCATTCAAGAGTCTCTCATGGTTTGCCTCTCTCCCTTTCCCCCACCATTTCCACCCTTCTTCTCCCCCTTGTTCCTCCGTCAAGTTCCTCCTAATCCTCCTATATGTGCAAACATATGATATTTGTCCTTCTCTGTCTGACTTATTTCGCTCAGCATAACACCCTCAAGGTCCATCCATGTTGCTACACATGGCCAGATTTCATTGTTTCTCATTGCCATGTAGTATTCCATGGTATAGATAAACCACATCTTCTTGATCCATTCATCTGTTGATGGACACTTAGGCTCTTTCCATGTTTTGGCTATTGTGGAGAGTGCTGCTATGAACATTGGGGTACATGTGCTCCTATGCATCAGCATTTCTGTATCCCTTGGGTAAATTCCTAGCAGTGCTATTGCTGGGTCATAGGGGAGTTCTATTGTTAGTTTCCTGAGGAACCTCCACACTGTTTTCCAGAGGGGCTGCACCAGTTTACATTCCCACCAACAGGAGGGTGCCCGTTTCTCCACATCCTCGCCAGCATCTAGAGTTCTCTGATTTGCTCATTTTAGCCACTCTGACTGGCATGAGGTGGTGAGGCTTTAATATTAGGCGAAGCTGGGTACAAATGCTACATTTGCCTTTGGCAAGTTTCCAAACTTCTCAGCCTCCTTATCTGTGAAATAAGTATGATAATGCCTGTCTCCTGGAGTTCTTGTGCGGAAATTAATGAAATAACCATGGAAAGCACCTATCAGTAGGGAAATATTCAAGGAAAAGGAACTAGAACTCTGAGTGAAAGAATTTCCAGCTTTTCAATGTTCCACTGCATGCGGAGTAAACATTCCTAACAAGCTGGCCTAACAGCCCCTTGAGAGTCACCAGTTTTGGGGAGGATGGGTGTGGACAGGCTACCTACCTAGAGGGGAGCACACCTAAATTCCAGGAGTGATAAGGGAAAGGATCAAGAAGTCACCCGTCATCTACTTTCCTTTAAACGTCCCTTCCAGCAAGCCCTCTGGGTTTAGGTCTAGCGACAGGATCCTGATTCATGTCTACTGTACGGTTTGTTTGGAAACTGCCTAGATGTAAAAAAAAAAAAAAAAAAAAGGACACCAATAAAAAGATCTCTGTAAAGGATATCTCCGCCTGTGGTTCTCATTTAATCTCAGACTTTCTTAGAATACCAACCTTCTCACATGGCACACAAGGCAAGGGTTTTAACTCTGACTTGGGACCTCGCACAATAGCGAGAGCTGGTCCTCAAAACGGTGAAGGAATAAATGAATGGAGCTATGGAGAAATGAATGGTGAAGAATGAACGAATGACACCCAGCCAGGACTAGAACACAGACAGAAGTCCTTGTTGGCTGCTATTTCCTTCACAGTAACTTTGAAGAGTCTTCGTCCACCCCTTTCTTCGCATTTTCTCCTCTCTCCCTCTGTTCGTTAGGTTTCCAGGGTCCACCTCGTCCCGTTCGAGGAGAGCACCTCCCTTCCAGCTCTCCTCCTCTCCCCCTNTGTCCCGACCCCCGGCCTGGCCCACTCCAGCCTGCCCCGCCGAGCGGTCCGCCGGGCACGCGGGTGGCCTTCCGAGCAGCCCAAGCCCATGAGGGCCGCGCGCCCTGCCGCCGGCGCTGACGAGACGGAGCTCCCGGCCCCCGAGGAGGAGCGGAGGATCAATGCGGTTCAAGAATCGATTCCAGCGGTGAGAGGGATGGCGCCCCTGCCCCGCCGCCAGTGCCGGCAGCGGGTCCCCGATCCCGCCTCGCCGGGGCGTGAGGCCCGGCTCCTCACCTGGATCCATCCCCCCGCGGATCCCGCGCCTTGGCGGGGGACCAGCTCCCCGGGGATTCCCCGCCCTGCCGTCCGTGGGTGATCCCCTTCCTCGGAGCATCTGGATCTCATGCCTGACCCGGGTGCCCGGACCCCGTGCCGCGAGCCTGCCCTCCTCCCAGGGGATCCCACTGCTCACCCGACCCCCATCCCGGCAATGCTCGTGCCTTGCTCTACGGACCCACAACCCCAACCGCAGACCCGGACCCCGGTTCCACCAACCCCGGCTGTGGCCTCCACCCCTGGTCTCCAGCGTGGGGGGCTCCCCGGGCGCGGGGAACAGGGGCCGGGTAGCCGCTGCGCCCTGCAGCTTGATTTGTCGTAAACCGGGGTGCCGGGCGATTTAGTGCTTTGTCTGTGATCGGCCCTGGCAACAGAGAAACTGAGGCATGTTCCAGTGGGTTAGCCTGGCCAGTCTCGGCCTTTCCAGCTCTCTAAGCTTACTGGCTTAGCATCCAAGGGCGGTGCTGTGTTGGGCACTGCGAAGGGGCAAGTTAGCATTCGGGTGGTAAGAGCTGCTGTTGAGGCGCCTGTGTTAGCAAACGAGGAGGAGGAACCGAGGAGGCGCCACCGGAAGGTTGGCTGGCAGCTCCTTCACTGGAGAGCTGGTGGGAACGCCAGCCTAGGGAGGCACCGTGGCCTTAATCCCTACTCGGGTCTCTGCCATTTAGCCGTGGGTGGGGGCTAGCCCATGGTTCCGAGAGGAAGCCCTGGGCTTTTTTTTTTTCTTTTCTAATTCTTCGTTTAAGTGGGTAAAAGTTCATCTCCCCTGTGTTTCACTCTCCATCCTTTGAATCTGTCAGCCGTGGCCCCATTCCCAGACCTTCACTAGCAGGCAAGCTTGGTGTGCAGTAATGGGAATTTGAAAGAAGACAAGGAATGCATGAAATCTTCCAAGGAGGTTATTGTTGAGGTTTTAGAGATTGCCTTTTATTTCAGAATTTCAAACTGTACTTTTTTTTTCTTCTTTCTAACCCCCTAATCTTCCCATGCCCACTCACCCATTATGCTTCTTTCATTCCTCCCCCAGGCCCCAAGGGTAAAGGAGCCAAAAATGCAGAGGAAGAGTTGGGGTGGGCTGTGCCATTAGAAGGGTGAATCAGTTTGAAGACTTGGATTAACTTCTGAATATTGCTCATCACTCAGGGTATTGAATGCCTGGCACTATTCCCCTGGTAGGAACATGGTATCAGTGCTTCTAAAGGCAAAAAAGAACCATGATGTCTGGCTTTAGAACTGAAGTCAGGAATGAAGATTGGAGGGGCCTTAAGAGAGAAAGCAACCTGCATTCAGGCATGATTGGTAAAGCCCTGTGCATGTGGTTTGTGTGATTTGGTTTTACTTCTTTGCATATCTGTGCTCTTCCTGTTTTCAGAGAACAGTGGAAATAACTCTGTGAAATTACCCTTCCTTATTTGATTGAATTTGTATTTTTTTTCCTGTCCTTTGAATTCTCCTCTAGAAAGAAAAAAACAGCCTCTCCCCATTGTTTCCCCGCAAACATTAAAACAGTGTTCAGAGAAGTGAAAAAAAAAATAACACCTTCATTTAGGATCCTACTATCTCAGAAGATTGAACTACTTTTTGCTGGATGCTAATTTATCCAGTCCTTATTATCAGTGTAGTAATGTGATTTTGCGCTCCACTTCTTTCATTTAAAAATGTAAAATAGAGGTATTTTCTTTTGGTGTGGCATAGATTTTGTAATTTTCTCAGTGACTGCACAACATCAATGGATATTTAACATTTATTTTTTTTGATGGCATCTATACCTACCCTGATTTTCTCTGAAGATTGAATGATCACATAATTTCTTGTTTTTCTATTGCAGACTAGATTGGAAAGCCATTTCTAAGGATAAATTTGAACTTGGTTCTAAAGCCTGCAAATACAAATTAATTTAATAAAAATCCTGGTTTTTGTGGTCTACAACATTAAAATGTTCATCACCCTTTAGAGCCGTGTTCATTTTATATCTTTTGAGCATTCAGAAAAGTTATAGGGAGGTAAGTTACAGAAAAACTGGAGGGAAAGGCCTACTGTCTTTGAATGCATGTGGCTGTTTCTCCAAATAGATTTATCAGGATTCCCTTGAAGAGCATTTGATTGCAGTAAAAACATTTCATTAGGCTGTAGTTTGGGGCTATGCCTAAATTATAAGAAGTGAACACCTTGCTGGTTTGTTCATAATGGAAACTTGGTGGTCATTGTGGCTTTGGGTAAATTTCTAGAGTTCGGCCATTTCCGCAGAAGAAGGCTGTAAGGAAATTTAGCCCACTGTGCTAAGTGGAGGGCTGTATGCATGCATGGCTTCTCAAAAAGTTTAGGACGTGAAAAATGCCACTGGGACACAGAGCATATTTTATCTTGCTTTATTCTTTCCACATTTGAGTCTCGCTCCACACCCTCCCCACACCCAGAGTCCGTTTCTCCCTATCACAGCATCCCTGACTGACTAGAATAATGGCTAACATTTATCGAGTGCTTACTTGTGCCAGGCAGTGGCTGAGTATTTATTTGTGTAGTACTCCTCTCTTTCTCAACTCTAACCCTGGATGATAAATTTTATACCCATTTAATGGAAGAGCAGATCGAGCTAGAGAGTAAACAGGAACGTGCCATAATCACATGGCTGGGAGAGGGCAGACCCATTTCAATTCAGTGTTCTGTCCCTCTCCACCACCCTGCGAGTTTGCTTCTTTCTGTCTCCCTGCTCATACCACAACATCCATGGGTACAGCGCTGAGGCCTAGGGCCCACAGAGCTTCTAGTGTATTATGTTAGTGCATGCCCCTTTCTCCAGCCTTGCTACTGAAAATCCAAGGAAAAGGATTTCCTCAGCCCCAGCATTGTGATCTGATAATGTGGTAAAGCACCTTATTCGTGAGCATGGGGAGGACTTCCAGGCCAGCCTGTTGCCTTTTTTTTTTTTTTTAAACATGTTTTCAGAGCATTGAANAACACCAGACTCACTCGTAAACTGGCTAATAATAAGGTGCTGTGTGTCAGGGTTGGCTTCTGTTGCTCAATCAAGAGATGTTGAAAGAGCCCTTGGAACGTCCATGGTCTTCGCCTTTTCATGAGATTTAAGTTTCTTTTGGCCCTAACACTGCCTGTTTCTCTTTGTTACATACAGAACCTGTTGGATCCCCAGTGAAACTAATTGACAATGTGATCTTCTCAATTAAGATAAAATAGTTAAGCAACAGCCAGAATGTCTATTTATTCATTGAACGCTTAACTTATTAAGTTCCAATAATAAGCTGGGCATTGTGCTTTGGATTGGAAATGAAATGATAAACAGGAAGGCCTTTGTGGAATTCACATTACCATGGGGAAAAAATGAAAGAAAAAGTACAAAAGAGGAAAAACCCCACAATTTTTACTAATTCTGGTAAGGGCTCTGGTGGGGTGGGAAAGGCTGAAGTGATACTTCAGGGAGGATGGTCAGGAAAACCTCTGAGGAGGTGACATTTGACCTGAGCTTGACAGGTGAAGAGAGTTGAACCTTCTGGGCAAGAATGCTGGAGGCAGAAATAAACAGCAAACACAAGTGCCCTGAGCCAGATGAGACCTTGGTGTTTTAAGGAGCAGAGAGGAGGTGGTGTAGCTGGAGGGTGAATTGTGGAGGCCCAGCGTGCAGACCACTTTGGGAAGCCAAAGGCAGGTTTTAAGCCAGAGTTGGGGTGTGTGCCGTGATCTGGTTTTCATAGACTATTGTGGCTGCCACATGAAGAAGACAGAGTATGGGGGGGGNTCAATGTCTTGATGTAGGGCAGGGTCTGTGGAACTGTCGAGAGGTAGGCTGATCTGGAATATACTTGGAAGTGGTATTGACCACACTTATATTTGGAGAATGGGGAACACCTAGGAATCAAAGACAGCTTTTGGGATTTGACCTTGGGCCTCAGAGATCTGCTGATGGGTTGCCGATCTAGTTTCTCAGAAGGCCCACTTCTTGGGGCTGTCTGTTCTTTCTCTCCAGAGCTTTGAAATTTTCTCATAGGGGATTGGGAGCTTAAGAACCCTGGGTAAGGGAGAAGCAAGAGTGAGTGTCGAAAGAAAAGTGGGGAGATGCATGAACAAACGTGACTAAAAGCTTTATGAAAGTGTGGTTCCCACACCCAGGACTGAATCGCCTTCCCTCAAACCCTGTAAGACACTCTGGATACTCTTCTAGGGTTACTCCGCCTTAAGTAGAGGCGGCTTGCATAAATAGGTGCTGTTTTCCACAACACTTGAGGACCTTTCTTGTTCTTTTTGGGGGAAGAGAGTAGAATAGGTGCCTCATGTGGGAGTTAATTTGCATTTTACTTGTGCCTTTCCATTTAGGTCTTAGGAATGATTTCTTCAGGAGGCTATGTTGGAGGCTTGATTGTACCCCGGCAGATCAGAGACAAAGGGAAAAATCACACTGTAAATTTCCCAGCAGAACACATTGTGCCATACTTTTCACTGAGCCCCAGACAGTGATGGGCTCCTCGCAAACTTGCTCCTTGCTGGCCTCCGAAGCAAATCTGGCTCTGTCCATGAGAGACTACCTGAAGTCACATGGGTGGGACATTTTTCTCTACAACTTCTGAGTTTATTTTTACCCTGAGTGATTCCGGGTAGGAAGGGATGAAGCTGTCACAAACATGGCCACCCAGCTTCTTTGCTTTTAGGAGAAAATATGAAAGTCTATCCCTGTTGCTGTGTAATGGCTTCACTATTTTTAGATTGGGCTGCCAGAGACATAAATTGCTATTTTAGTCCTCAGCCTGGTGGTGGGTCGACAGACCCTACTTACTTCACCCTAAACAGAACACTCTCAATCTACCCTCTACCATCTTGCTCTTTACCCTTTAAAATTACTAATAGTGGGGCACCTGGGTGGCTCAGTCCACTAAGCATCTTGATTTCAGCTCAGCTCATGAGCTCATGGTTCATGGGATTGAGCCCCGCGTCCATGCTGACAGCATGAAGCCTGCTTGGGATTCCCTCTCCCTCTAGCTCTGTTGGTAATGATGAGGTAGATCCTTGAATGCTTGGGACACTTTGAAAGCATTCTTCCCAAGAGTACAATTATTTTCCTTTTTACCAGTAAGAGCTCTCTAGCAACACTCTTGTCCCTTAGGAAATTAGTAAAATTATTTAAAGGATTATCAGGGGAGAAAAGATTTATTTATGTATGTGCGAGAATGTCTTGGATAAAATCTGAAGCTGCTAACTGCACGTTTCTGTTAAACAGTTTTCAGACCATCTGGCGAATTCCATTCAATCTGTACATATTCTGCACACGAGTTAGATAACCAACTCATTGGTGGTGCAAGTGAAATATCTTCACTGTCCCAAATTCATTCCCCAGTGGATTTTCCATCTGAACTCTCTATATTGGGTTAACAGGAACTGCTGTCTTTTATTTGCTCTAAGGATAACAGGCCCTTTTAATTCCGGGAGAAAATGCTAGTCTTTTGTTCCTAAGCCAGGCACTGATTAGGATGCCTAGACCATGTGCTTCAGCCAATTTTTGGCAACCTGGCTCTGCCGTTTGGTTCAGCCTGGTACCATTTTCCATCATGGCGATTCATAAGATGTGACTAGTCAGAACTCATTAGTGGCAAATAACAAAAATCTCCCCCCTCCCCCCATATTAAACTAGCTCAAGCAAAAGGATAATTTATAGTGCAAAGGCTGTTGACATCTTGCAGGCTCCAAGCCCAGGAATGCAGCGGCGCCTCTGAGGCCTGCGTGCTGTGGGGCTCTTTTACCTCTCCTGGTTTCTCTGCATCTGTTTCTTTCAGGCAGCTGCTTTTTCATCTGCCTGAATTTACATCTCCCCTTTTCCAACAGAACAGACAGACTAAACCAGCATCCCTCAGAAAACATGGAATGGGTACGAGTTGGGTTTGGGGAGAGCCTCACCCACACACTGAAGTGGAAGAATGCTTCACGGTTTTCACTGCCCACCTTTTTCCACAGAGTTGGCCCCTAAGGAAGCATGGAATATGGGTATGTGTCTATAGTATAACAGATTTTGATATTTAGATGCATACACATATTTGTGTATATATATGATTTTTTAAAGTTTATTTATTTGGGGGGGGAGGGGCAGAGAGAGGGAGAAAGAGAATCCCAAGCAGGTCCCGCACTGTCAGCAAGGAGCCTGATAAAGGGCTCGAACTACGGACCGTGAAATCATGACCTGAGCCAAAGTCCAATGCTTAACTGACTGAGCCACCCAGGCGCCCCGAGTATATATGAATTTTATAGTCGGAGTATCAGATACTGTCACATATTTGGATTTGGAAGCAAACTGTTTTAATTCAGGAAGATTGCGGGTAAACACATACCTCTTGTTTAGGCAGCCTAGAGGGAGCCGGGCATCATTTATTTAAGCTCTCTGTGCTGGCACAGGTGATAAATACAATATAGGGAAACCAGTTGGATGGGCCTGCTAATCGTGGAATGTAGCGTGTAAAGATCGACATGTATAAAGCTTTATGCATTTTGAGACAGAAAACTGAAACCTTGTATTGTGTCCCTTTTCATCAGACAACAGTTATGGGTATTTAACGTTAGGAAAATTCCCTTGCTTTTTTCCCCTAAGATTTAAGATTTGGTTGTGCCTTTATCTGTAATTTTTTTAGCATGGGGGTGGGGTATGCGTTGAAACGGGCAGATAGGATTTCTGTTTGCTTTTGGTTGATAGACGGTTTTTCTTTGGACTAAACTGAAAGAATACTTAATCCAGTGAACTAAAGCGTTTGCTTTCAGATCATGGTTGTTGGCTCAGTTTACACCTGTTTACTGGCTTTGGTTTTGTTCTCGTAACTAGGTATTTCCAGCAGTCCCCTCTGCAATTAGAATAGACCCAGCAATATTCACAGCCTTCCCCATTGTTCTTCACACGCTTTGAGCTTTTCTCACATGACGTCTTTTTGTTTGTTCAGGTTCATGAACCACCGGGCCCCAGCCAATGGCCGCTACAAACCAACCTGTTACGAACATGCTGCTAACTGTTACACGCATGCAGTGAGTATGCATTGTCGGCCTTTTGCATCCTTCCCAAAGGGCCCTGATGGGAGGATGGGCTTTTATCTTTAGTACCCTCAGCCCAGTTCGCTGGATGTGCCTACTTCTGTGACCTGTGCTCCCAGGGTACCCGTGCTGGGTCATGTTACCAGAAACTGAACATGTCGAATGCTTTGAGTGCTCTAATCTAGGCAGCTCTGTCCATCCTAAACTGACTTTCTCTGATAAGATCTCCCTTAAAAGAGCAGTAGTAGTAAGTACCCTAGTTATGGGAAAACCAAAGAAAACTAATTTATGAGGACTATCACCTCTGAAATGAAACAAATCACCTTTTCAAGACAATCAGCTGTGTTCATGTGGCCAGGAGAGTTGATGATTTTGTTGAAAAAGGTGCTTTTTCTTACTAAGGGATCCCTTGAAACACGTAGCCACACCATCCTGACCTCTGCAGCGCCCATACTGTTCCACATCTTGAAGAAAAAGCTGATTTGGTCCCTAAATTCTTAGTGAACTTTGTTCTTCCTTATAAAAGCAAAACATGCTCATTATAAAAAAACTTAGAAAATACTGAAGAGTACATAAGAAAAACCAAACTACCCAGAAATAAATTAACACTTTGGTATGTTTCTTCTGCTTTCATGTTATGATCAGGGACATGTATTTTCATGGTTTTCCTGTTAATGTCATATTATTGATATTTTCTTGTGTCATTATGAATTTCCCTTCATCTATGGTTTCATTATTCCCTTTGAAAGTTGCATTTAGTGAGACTTTTGAAGGAACGATTGTAGCTGCTGTATAGTGTGAGGAAAGAGAAGGAAGCCAATGTAAGCCTTTCATGATGAGTGTTTAGAACAGGCTAATGTAATTATTTTAGACAATGTTAGTACAATACATAGGTTCCGTACATATGTCATTAAATTAAATTTGCCTGAATTCCAGTTGTGCCTTTTCATGTCTTTAATCTTCCCCAAAGAATACTCAGTGTTTTCTGTAACAAAACAATGATGCCAAATAAACCCCAAATAAACTTTGTAGTTTCCAGTGGACTCCTTTATAATCAAATAGAACAACCCCATTTCGTCACTCCTTAGCATAAATCAAATTCTATAAAGCATCTGTTTTATGTACTCTAATTGTGGAATTCACATGTTACCTGTTAATACTGAAACATCATCCTAATTTATCACTGGATGTCCTTGTGCCTTAGATACTAAAAACACATTTATTTAAATAATTAATATGCTGGAATCTTGCTAAGGAGGAAAATTACTAGCTGACATGTCTGCCCTGGATTCCTTAAAAGAGCTTCCATAATGAAATTTAGACTAACCTCTCTAGTGGACAGTCTCCCTAGACCCATGGCTTAGATTCTGGGGACAGGAAAGATTCAGTGGAATTCTCTAGACTTGACATGACCCCTGTCTTTGCTTTAGCGATGCACTTAATGTAAAGTGAGATTTGACCAGAGGATCAAAATGTTTAGAGTACCAACTTGGACTAAAGAATGCACAGCCTAATTTAATTGTCTCCCAAACCTGTCAGGATATCCAGCTTTTATTCTTGACCAAATGTTTGATGAATTTAACAGCTAAAAGTAAGTTATTACTTCTGAAGATAATTGTCCATAGACCCATAAGAAAAAGTTGTATGTTTACATGTATGTGTTTAAGTCTAGGGCAGGATTGGGATATAAAGGATATAAAAATCTGAATAATAATTTATATGGCCTGTTCTTTCACTTATTGCTCCAGCATGTATCCATTATTTTTTTTCTGTTTACCAATTACAAAACACTGATGAAAGTTACAAGTATAGTGCCTTGATACTTTCCATACCACCGATCAATAAAAGTAATCAGTGAAGTATTTTTTACTTAGCGTTATATTGACACTTAAACTATTTAAATATCATAGTTTGGCTAAAGAGACACACAGATCACCTCTAGGAATACTGTTTGCTAGAGAGGGACCTGAAGTCCTGTGTGTCTTCTGGGTATGTCACAAGTTAAAGAATGCTTTTATAAAACAAAGTTAAAGAAAAACTGACAAAATTTTCCATGTTATTTTTTTAGAACAGAAAATGTCACCTTATTAAACTTTCCTAGACTGTATCCCTAATTTTTGAATTTCAGGGAATAGTAACATTTCTTCCATCAGCATCATTTCATTTAAAAAGAGGGTATTTTAGCATGAAAAAGTAGAAAGGACATAATCTCAGAATAAATGAAGTTCTGTCTTATGAAGAACTTAGCTTTATTGTCTTTAATTTTTCTCATACTGTCTGGCCCAATGAAAACTTCAGCATTTGAAAATGCAGTGCCCACCTTATCTAGGGGAATAGGGTATTTTGTTGCAGGAGGGCAAAAGTAGGTGCTGGGGGTGGGGGGAGGGAGAAAAGATTGCTAAAGTTTGCATTCTTTGCCAGGTATGCTTCTAATATCTAATAAAGTAGTTTATTTTTCCTGAGGATGTCTGTTATTATAAAATGTTTATTCCTGTTCAATTTTAATGAGAACTACAACTTCTCTAAAAAAAGATGGAGTCTTTAAAAGAAAAAAGGTTACTAGTCATACTCCTATGATAGACATTGAAACTGGTGTCCATGTGGAGTGTAAACTATGGTACAGAAAACAAAATTCCCTGTAAGGTTCTGGTTTCTTAAAATACTTGAATAGATGAGATGAGAGTGTGTTACCCTTGCTTACTTAAAAGGTGCTATTAAAAATGAAGTAACCCAAAAGTGCTTTCACTTTGCAGTAGTTCCCAAATCGGTGGCATGTACAGATCCAAACTAAAAATCAGGACATGTGACTTTCACAGTTGATTTGTGTGTGTGTGTGTGTGTGTGTGTGTGTGTGTGTGTGTGTGTGTGTGTGTGGTGTGTGCATTATGATACTTATTGACTCGATTCATTTGCTTAACCCTTTGCTGAAATATTGAGATGTCAGTAGTTCATGGGGGGAAATAGTAAAGAACATTTATTTTCTTATTTTTAAAAATTTTTAATGTTTATTCTTTTGAGAGAGAGAGAGACAGAGCGTGAGCAAAGGAGGGGCAGAGAGAGAGGGGGAGATACGGAATCCAAAGCAGGCTCCAGGCTCTGAGCTGTCAGCATAGAGCCTGATGCAGGGCCCAAACCCACGAACCATGAGATCATGACCTGAGCCGAAGTCAGATGTTTAACTGACTGAGCCACCCAGGTGTCCCTGGAAAGAACATTTAAAAGCAACTGGGGCGCCTGGGTGGCTTAGTCGGTTAAGCGTCCGACTTTCGCTTAGGTCATGATCTCGAGGTTCATGGGTTGGAGCCCCGCGTCGGGCTCTATGCTGACTGCCAGCTCAGAGCCTGGAGCCTGTTTCAGTCCGTGACTCCCTCTCTCTCTGACCCTCCCCTGCTCACGCTGTCTCTCTCTCTCTCCTAGAAATAAACAAAAAACATAAAAATTTTTTTTTTAAATAAATAAATAAAAGCAAGACCTCCCTGGGAAATCTGGGTATATGCTTGGCATTTGAATATTTGAAGTACCTACTCGATATCACATTGAAATAGGATGAAATATGTTCTTCTGTGATGAAACTAGGATAAAGAACATCTGCTTTGCGACAAGGCTAATGTCACATCCTTTACCGCTGACTTCGGTACTCATTGGTGGGCACAGTTCCTGGGCCCTGAACAGCCATAGATGACAACTGGATGTGGCTCTCGTTAGGATTATCCAAGAGAGGCAAATGTTTAAAATTATCTTTCTAAAACTGTCGCTGCTAAACCTGTGTATTTTTTAACAAAGGTCTCAATTTAGCAAAACCCAGGATATTTACTTTTCTTTGCCTTTCCTTCAGTTCCTCATTGTTCCGGCCATTGTGGGCAGTGCCCTCCTCCATCGGCTGTCTGACGACTGCTGGGAAAAGATAACCGCATGGATTTATGGAATGGGCCTCTGTGCCCTCTTCATTGTTTCCACAGTATTTCACATTGTATCATGGAAGAAGAGCCACTTAAGGTACTGTGGATGGCATGCTATTTCAACAGATCAGAATCGTTGACTCAGGTTAGCCTCCCATACTGGCGTGTTTCGGTCAGGTTGAAGCTGTGGAGTAGATAGATGTTTTCTTCCTTGCATTCAGGAAATTTCTCTATGGATTGGACAGACTTTGAGGACCCCTATATGTACCTAAGAATGCTGGCCTTTCTCAGAAGCCACCATAAAACCGCATTGCTTCCCCAGGACTTAAAATGTAGAATCCAGAGACCTGTCTTTTAATGTTGTAAAGAGCACCAGGGACCCCGTAAGAGCACAGCAGCTGTGGGGTAGTGACAGAGTACAGTGAACTCAGAGTCAGACCAGCACTGCCACTTAGACTTGGGGAAGTCACCTGACCCCACGGAGCCTCCAAATGTCTTCATCACTAAGATGAGACTAACAATGCCCGACTCACAGGTGTCTGTGATAGGTGAATGAGACAATGCATACCAGACTCCTCTGACAATTACAAATGACCAGGACTTTGTAATGTAAGGAGGTTTGCTACAGTTTAGGTTTATTGTCTTGCAAAGTTCAGCTTCCAGAATTAGGTTCTGTGTATCTATTCAGAGTTAACGTATTTTGCTACAGTTAGCTGCCAGGTACTTTCCAAACCATACCAAGCCCGTTAGCCTCCCAATAAGGACATAAAAGCATTCCTCCTCTGGGTGAAGGATTAATTTGGGGGATTACTAAGAAGCAGTACACCATTTAGTTGCTTATGGAATAGAATCTGCACAACCCCAAAGCACAAAACTTCTCACAATAGGAGTCTTCTGAGCAGACTTAGAGTGCTTTAAAAAATAGAATATAGCTTTTGGTTTTACAGAATGCCCAAAGAAAAAAATCTCAAACATTCAAACAATATTTAAGAACAGGGTTTGGGGTTTGTGAGATGGTACCCGGTAACGTGTGGAATCATAGTTTCATAGCAGGAAGGATCCTTAGGGGTCATTAATCCAGACCTCTTAATTTTCACCAACGGAGAGAGACTGAGGCTTAGAAGTGGTCTGCCTTGCCTGGGTCAGTGACCCCAACAGCGTCTGATCATTGCAGGACCTCTGACTCTCAGTCCTGAAGAATTTTTCACCACACCCTCCTCAATACTGCTTATAGCTCCCAGCCGGCTGGCCACCTTTGCCTAGAAGGTGAAGTTCCTTGGGCCAAAAATGAAACCTCGGCATCAGATCATGAGGGCTTGCTGGGGCGTACTCACAGGAGAGCCTCAAAATACCTGTGTCCCCGGCACACAGTGTCACAGAGATCAGAGTCCAGAGCACTTCGTTATCTTCCTGGCACAATCCAGTGCCTGCGGTTGTCTCGGCTGACTTGGCTTCGATGTCTCGATTTCTGAATCAATAAAGAGTTGTAGATGTGTACTTCAGTATTCAGGGCCTCCCTCCCAGGGGCTGGAGAAGAAGGTGTAATAGAATCCAGGCTCTCTTAAACCTTGAAATAGCACTGCTAGAATCATTAGCCACGTGTGGATTTTTGCTCTGTGTTAATTTTTCTATATATCTGAATATAGCCTTAATTTATAGAGGCAAGGGAATGGGCATTTATTGAGTACCTACTGTGTGCTAGATGCTGTGCTGATGAACCCTGGTCTCCGTGATCTCATTTAATGTTCGCACACACTCTATGATAGAAATGTTATTTCCGTTTTCCCTGTGCAGAGAGTAAGGGTCAGAGAATCTTGTCGTGAATCTTGAGTAACATTACAGGTCTGACTTTACCTGCCGTGACAAGTGCCTAACAGTCTGGAGAGCAGAATCAGAAAGGCCCCAGACCTGGCTAGAAATCACAATCATCCAAAGAGTTTAAAAAATAATAATGAGATTCTTCTCTTCTACCCCATGTTCTAGCCCTTTTATAAATTACAATCTCCTGGGCTGTAGTTTGTGACTATTTTATAAGCCCTCCAGGTGATTCTGATACGCAGTCAAGTTTGGGAAGCGTTAATGCAGTGTATGCCTTTTGAGACCTGTGACCTAAATTATTTTGCCCTCCCTGAGATGACTAACACTAAACCGTGCCCAAAACATCCTCAGCTTGCCTTAGTTGACACTGTGTGTGTAATGAGGCAAAATTCGCACTAACGCTCCACCAAGTCACAGCTCTCATTGCTGGCACACCGACAGTGGATTCAGGATGATGCAGTGGGTTCATGTTTTTAAATCCCTTCAGTGAAGGGCAAATTCTGTCTAATCCATTTGTTGAGCAGACCTCAGTGAGCCAGATCTTTGTTCACTTCCTGAATTTTCAGTTTTGGGAAGAGGAACTGGTGTAGGACTCCAGGTGGCTACCCGCTTGCGGCAAATGTGCCTCTTTGTTTGTTTGTTTTTGTTATTGCCGTTCCTAAGTTCGTTCCTGAATTTCCTTTATTACAACATGTTATCTACACTAAGGTGTTTGAAGTGAAAGATTCTTTGAGGATATTCTAAAGAGGCATGAAGATCCATTTCACACTCTGCACTATGATAGGGGTTAAGTGGGGGTGAGGGGTGATCTGCTCTCGAGGAACTTCATTTTTCAGTTCCATAGGATCTAAAAGAAATGGAAAAACCTCAGAAAAGACAGGCTTTGTCTGTTTAACCATTTCAGAGTTCCTGATTACTGTATCTCCTACATGGTGAGCATCATATGTACAAGCTTAAAAGCAATGTAAAACATTTACTTGTGGCTTCATATTATTAAAAATACCTGTGTGACTTTGAAAGCCAAGTTGTAGCTGCCCCAGGACACTAGACCATGAGTGGAAGTTACAACACGGTGGAGTGATAGCCCATGTGCAGGTAGTCTGAAAAGGTCTTGAAAACTTTGTCTAACCTGTTTTTCCCCCACTAGGACAGTGGAGCATTGCTTTCACATGTGTGATAGAATGGTGATTTATTTCTTCATTGCTGCTTCTTACGCCCCATGGTAAGATACCTTCTTTCTATTTTTGAAGGTAGTGTTTTGGTGATAGAATTTCTGTCTCCCTTCCTCTGGTCCCTGCCCCAGCACCTCTGCATA
>NW_027529669.1:2344928-2373234 GCF_008692635.1 Crocuta crocuta
GCAGTATACATGCATATATATGCTGTTTTAAATTTTCTATTTACTTGGGTCAGATTGCAGATTTTAAGGGGAGAATGTCACTGATGTTCGGAGTATATACTGGCATTGGGTTATTCAAGAGGAAGTGCTAAGAACTCGTTTGTAGATAGCATTCTGTCTTTTGGAATATGTCACCTTTGCTTTCCACATTCTTTTTCTGCTTCTGCTGCTATTCAGAATCCTTGGACATCTAATTGTTTAAGTGGAAATGCTGTAAATATGTATGAGAAAAACAAGCTCACTTTTGAAATTTACCCTGTTTTCAATTCACTTCACGGCATGGTAGCTAATATATATGGAGTACACTTCTCACTTCTTTAGTTAGATGAGTAGAAGAACTAAACAAATTAGCTATTTACATACAGTATCTAGTATTCTGGCTCAGTGGGTGGAGCATGTGACTCTTGATCTCAGGGTTGTGAGTTCGATATTGGGCACAGAGATTATTTTTTTAAAAATGAGATACTAAAAAAATAAAATACTTAGTCTATTCAATTTTTTTTTATCTTTCTGCCCTTTTGGTACAAATCAGATAGAATCTATTGTTGCCTTGAAACCTAAATTAAAGGAACTCGATTCCTTCTACTAAGACATGATCCAGTTTTAAACATTCAAATTCATTTTGTGCCATCAACTGCTAGAGTCACTAGAAACAACAGGCCTCTACATTCTAACTTAGGCAGCGTCCATCATTAAAAAGAAACCCAATTGCCTGTTAGAGTAGAAAGTGTGTTCCCTCTCTAATACTTGTCACCAAATTTATAGGTCTGTATCATACTGGAGTGAGAACACGTAGAGGCTTTGGGGAAGTGCTCCCCAGCTTAAAATAAGTAAATAAAAATTTTAAAAGTTGGCCGAGGAATCAAATATTACAGTAAGGGAACTTGTTTACATGTAGTTTTCTGTAGGCAGGTGGTGCCTTTTCCATCTGGAAATAAGCATTTTGTAATAAGAGCCAATCAGAATAACGTTTGGTTTTCTTCTCACGTCCATTCTTTTTTTTTTTTTTTAATTTTTTTTTTAAAATTTATTTCTAGGAGAGAGAGAGAGACAGCGTGAGCAGGGGAGGGTCAGAGAGAGAGGGAGTCACAGACTGAAACAGGCTCCAGGCTCTGAGCTGGCAGTCAGCATAGAGCCCGACGCGGGGCTGGAAACCACGAACCGCGAGATCGTGACCTAAGCGAAAGTCGGACGCTTAACCGACTAAGCCACCCAGGCGCCCCTCTCACGTCCATTCTTAATATGAAATGAGTACAAATGAATTTGCAGCATCTTAAAACCAAAGCTTTACAAGAGTCCACAGCTGAATTCTGACAAAACGTCTTTCGTAACATATGTTGGGCTAATTCTTCTCATGTTCTCGCTTGGCGGAGAAATTGGTAATGAGATACTCAGTCTGTGTATTAGGTATCTGCTGTGGGTATGTGATCCTGCTTCAGGATTTTGTTCGGGGTTCTCATTAAGCTTTGTAAGCATTCTGCTCCCAAATATATTACCAGAATTAAGCTGATTTGACAGCAGTCTGCCTCATTTGGAAGGTCAGGCATTACAGGTGTGAGGGGTCTCACTTCTCCATATCTCCTTTTAGCTGGTTGTATTTTTAAACCACGTTGGAACGAATTCTAAGCCTTAAAGGTCAACTGACAATTTTATCTTTATTAATTTTGCTCAAATTGCCTAAATACCTCCATGGCATGTTGAATGCCTTCTCTTCCTGGTTTTATGCTAGCACTGGCTCTCCCAGTTTTCAGGCCTAGAGGAAAACACGGGTCCTGTGAATTCCCTTCATTTATCACTTCTGTTCTTTGTTGTCATGTTTACATTTTTTAGGTTAAATCTCCGTGAACTTGGACCCCTGGCGTCTCATATGCGTTGGTTCATCTGGCTCATGGCAGCTGGAGGAACCATTTATGTATTTCTCTACCATGAAAAGTAAGAGAAAATAAGTTACATTGATAGTTTTAAAGTTAACTGCCTAAATTTTGTCAACATCACAACATAATTTGCTTTATATTTGCACTTCAAAATAGTAGAAATACATAAATAGAATATATATTGCTTTTAACAAATCTTTGAAACCATTTGGTGTGTGTTATTGGTATGGAAAGATTGCTATGGAAAGAACTGAGTGGCACATGTGTGATAGGATACAATTGAGGGACAATCCTCAAGCGACTGACTGGCCTTATCAGAGAACTTAGTCTCATTCTCCGTGATCTGCACTTAGCACATAAGAAAAGTAACTGCTTCTCAAGCTTTCTGTGAAGATTGAAGATAACAGAAAGGAACAACACTTATCTAGACAGGATCCCAGAAGATGTTCCAAAGTAGGATTCCCTGAGAAAGAGGATATTTGGAAAGGCATCCTAACCACAGGGCACATTTTTTAACCCATTTTTCATTGCCCATAGTCATAAACATTAAGAAATATAAAAAGGAAAGCTTACTGAGATTTAGCATCACGGCTCTAGAGGAGACCTTCAAGGTCATCTATTCCAGCTTCATGGTTAAAAAAAAAAATGAGAACATTTAGGAAGTGCATCAAATTAGCGATTCATGTAGAATTAGGACCCAAGTGTCCTATTTTTCTTATTCCATGGCTCTTTTCATTATTTCACATGCCTGAATTTGAGAAACTCACAAGCATGAAATCATTGTCCTCAAACACAGTGTATTAGCTTACCTATTGTCATTGGCAGAATGGCTCTCAGAATTGAATGTGTCATGTTTATCACAGAGTATTAGATTGTTTTCTCTTTTCAGAAGAAAATGATAGTCACTAACTTCTGACTTTGAAATTCACTTAAATGCATTTTGACCACAATTAGCAATTCTGAGTGGTGTTATGTAGTATATATAAATCTGAGAGAACAATTTGCTTCTTGGGCCCGAACCCCTAACTTCTATCCTTGGATAAAATAGAAAGTAAAGTAAAACAATTATCTTTTCTCCCTATTCCAGGCCTCCTAATGTAAAGCAAACCCACAATCCCATTCTCCCCCAGGCCCTGATAAGATTACTTCATGGTGGACTCTTGAGTATAAAACATGGAGAATGAGATGTGAGTCACCCATGGCCATTCGGTTGGGCAGATATTAGGGAGTGCTTAAAGGGTGCCAGGTACTATTCTAGGCCTTCCACATCCAAACATAAATGAAATTTGGCCCCTGCCTCCAGGGAACTTAGGGCCTCCTTTGATTAGGCTGAAATGGAAGTTAAATTTCAGTGGAGCTTATTTCTTAGTGTTTTCAGACATTCTGTACCCTCATGGGATGAGCCTTATACAGATGCAAAATAAAGAGACAGAAAAACCACATATTCTTCATTCCTTAGGGTTCCTACCGTTCCGCCACTGATAAACCCAGCCCCACACAGCATCCCTGTCTATCATGATAATTTCAGCCTCTTGTAGCTATGGACTGGAGTGATAATGAGGGCAGACACTCAGAGATTGGAAGGGGGAAAATGCATGGTGGATTGGATGCAACAGTAACTCCTTTGGGCAGAAAACATTTTCCAAGTTACATATGGAGTTTGATGCCATTTCAGTCCTGAGAGATGCTAGTTCATTGTCACTCAACCATAGTATTTTAATTAGAGCCCTAATTATCTCCTGGGAAAATATAGTTCATTGGGATAGGTTAAAGTTTGCATTTCTTTTTCAAAAGAAAAATGGGAAAGCTGGTATGGAAGTGGACTAGGTATTATAGGAATATGTAAAATTAACTGCCTTTCCATCTGCAGGTATAAGGTGGTTGAGCTCTTTTTCTATCTCACAATGGGGTTTTCTCCAGCTTTGGTGGTGACATCAATGGTAAGAAACGGCTTCATAATTTTAGTTTTTCACCTTGTTTCATTTTTAATTGCTGGGATTATTCATGTGTGGTTTTTTTTTTTTATGTTTTTTATTTATTTCTGAGAGACAGAGACAGCATGAGCAGGGGAGGGTCAGAGAGAGAGGGAGACAGAATCTGAAGCAAGCTCCAGGCTCTGAGCTAGCTGTCAGCTCAGAGCCCAACGCGGGGCTCGAACTCCCGAACCGCGAGATCATGACCTGAGCTGAAGTCGGAGGCTTAACCGACTGAGCCACCCAGGCTCCCCTTCGTGTGTGTGTTTAGATACGATACGTAGTTTTTCCAGAAATTAAGACCTGTCCATTAATAGAGACTCCAAAGAAAAAGTATGTAAATAACAAAATGCCAGCAATCTATGTTAGCTACTGTTTGTAGTTTGGAGAAGTTCTACAGTGAAGTGTGTTTCTTTCCATATGGTTATCTTCTGTATGTGTTTCTTTTGGATAACCATTCTATTCTGTTTACCCTATCCTCTCCCAAAGAGGCATGAAGTTATGGGTGGAGGGGTATTTCTGCCCGAACTGGTTGGTGTCTTAACCCTAAATCCACAGAAGTGGATAAATTTTTTGATGTCTTACAATGAAAAAACTAGAAATTACTGACTTCTTAAATCCTAAGAATTAGAAGGACCACCACAGCTCACTTGTGTGAACATTTTATTTAGTATTTCCCAAAAGTCTTTTATTTTACTTGCTTTTAAGTCATATTATTTCTCCTTAGGAAAGTGCTTTTTTTAATTTTTTTTAATTTTTTTTTTTTTTTTTTTTTTCTGAGAGACACACACCGTGAACAGGGGAGGGTCAGAGAGAAAGGGAGACACAGAATCTGAAGCAGGCTCCAGGCTCTGAGCTAGCTGTAAGCACAGAGCCCGATCCGGGGCTCGAACCCACAAACTGTGAGATCATGTCCTGAGCTGAAGTCGGACGCCCAACCGACTGAGCCACCCAGGCGCCCCGGAAAGTGCTTTTTTTTAAAACTTTGCTTGGAAAATTTTTTTTAATACTTATTTATTTTTGAGAGAGGGAGACAGTGTGAGCGCGGGAGGGCAGAGAGAGAGGGAGACACAGAATCCAAAGTGAACTCCAGGCTCTGAGCTGTCAGTACAGAGACTGACATGGAGCTTGAACCTGTGAACTGTTAGGTCATCACTTGAGCCCAAGTTGGATGCTTAACTGACTGAGCCGCCCAGGTACCCCTATCTGTTATTTTTTTTTAAGTCCATTTATTTATTTTGAGAGAGACAGCCAGCTTGAGTCAAGTTGAGGAGGGGCAGAGAGAGAATTCCAAGCAGGCTCTGCCCGATGCAGGGCTTGAACTCATGAACTGTGAGATCATGACCCAAGCTGAAATCAAGAGCAGATGCTTAACTGACTCAACCACCTGGGCATCCCTCTGTCAATTTGAAAGAAAAATGTATCATTATAGCCTTGTGATCCTGTCCAACTGGTTACTTTGTGCCATTAGCTTAGTACCATCAGCTCCAGTGTCCTATGCTCTACATTGTTTGGCATTAGCCACTATGTTGTTACTTAAGGAACTCAAACTGTGTCCAGTTTGAATTCTTTTCTCAGTCTGCAGAGGTCAGAAGAATTGTATCTACCATTTCACTCCTGAGCTCGCGGCTACATTGTAAGAATGTACAGAGCTCCTGCCCTGGTCACCAAAACACCTGTTAAAGGTTTAGGAGTTGCAGGTTAGCTTGCTTTTTTCAGTAATGTGTCTTATGAGAATGTCACAAGATGTGTTTCTTTAAGATAAGAGCTTTATGATTGCTTTCATACTTACCTAGCACTAAAAATACATATAGTTTAGTTGGTAAAGGCAACAGGGAGTAGTGAGGGGAAGGAGATGAATAATGGAAATGAGAAAATCTGCCTTGCAGGCCATGTTGTTAGAGGGCAAATCAGGACACCCAAAGCAGTATAAGCAAGGTCTGTCTGTGTAGGTTACTACTCATTAGAGTAGAACATCAAATAAATTCCCTCTGGGTACCATAAGAGCGGGTTTATCCGGTATTTTTACTAGCCTAAATCTTGGCATTTTCACAAGTTGTACAATCGTCAGTGACTAACGTTTATGATAATCAACAGGATAATCCTCANTTAAATAAGAAACTATCATAAAGTTTTTATAATGTCTTTGGGGAAAGTGTAGGCTGCTGTGGGAGCACAGGAGCCAGGCACCCGGGGAAATGGTGTTCAAGCTGATTCATAAAGACAGAAAAGGGCCTAGAGATCATAAGGATGATGCATGTGGAGTAGCAAAGAATCTGTCATGAAGGGAGCCCCGAGAGGGGAAAGCACCAACACCTTTGAAGAACTGAAAATAGTTCATTGTTTGGAACATGAGTGTGTGTAGCTGTTTGAGTGTGCCTCTGTGCATGAGGTTGGTAAGTATTCAGGTAGCACAAGTCTTGTGATAAAACTGGAAAGCTAGACAGAGACCAGATCAAAAAGAAACTCATAAGCCATGTGAACTAACAAACAGTAAGTAAGACAGGACACTCTAAGCTTTGGTTCTGGTCAGAACCAAATAACTTATTCTTATGTCATAAAGAAGGATATAAAACTGGAAAAAGTAGATGAAACAACTGTTTCTTGGTATTAGACCACAGACACAGGACGGTATTCCTTGAGGGACTAGAAACCAAAAGATGAGCTTCAAATCCACCCCCGTTTTCTCCCTGGGGATGCTTTCCAAACTGCGACAAAAGAAAGTAGAGCCAGAAAACAGCAGTCAGGGTGGAGGAAACAGAAATCAGCATCTCAGCTCCTGAGCCTGCTACAGTCTTGGGGTGGGATCCTGGAGAGGAGGGAACTTACAGAGAAGCGTCTCCAGAAATCTGCAAAGGCGTTTCCCAGAGTCCTTGCTCAGACACTAAGCTGGATCCGTGCAGGGCAAGACTCTGCATGCCCTGGCCAAGAGCTGTTGGAAAGCTGTGAGATAAGCAGAGATTCCAGAGGTCTGGTGCTGGCAGATGTCAGAGTCCACAGCCAGCATGGCCATGCTGAACAACTCAGGTGTTCAACTGAACCTAGCAAGCTGACCTTCATGTCTTAGGAGAAGAACTGCTCTAGGTCTAGAGTCAGGACTGCCCTGCAATTGCCACAGCAGATATACCTGATCCTCTGTACATAAACTGCCTGCCAGAACAAAACTCAGCATTCCTGAAAGGAAGACCACAAAATCTACTCTAACAGCTTACATTCATTTATCCAAACAAATGTTACTAGATAAACAAGAAGCAAGAAAAGGTGACACCACACACCTAAGGAAAAACAAGTCAATAGCAACAGATCCAGGACAGAGATGTTGAATTTTACATACAAGGACTTTGAAACATAATGAGCAAACAAATGAAGAATCTCAGAAAAGAAATGGAACTATAAAAAGGAACCAAGTAAAAATTCTAGATTTGAAAATGGTATGTTAAGAAAAAAATTTGTTGGAGGGTTTAACAACAGATTAGATACTGCCAAAGAAGAGATCTATGAACTTGAAAATGCGTAGACATGCTACAGACTGGGGGAAAATACAGTAGCTTTCTCTATACGTATCTGGTAAAAGAGATGTATATGAAATATATAAAACATTCCAAATGAGTAACAGTTAATCTTATAAAAATGAGTAAAACACTTGAACAGGCACTTCACAAAGAAATGTACTCAATTATCCAATAGGCCCTTGAAAAAAGTGCTCAACACCATTAGTCATCTTGGAAAACCTCAGTGTGCTACCAGAATATACCCTATAGAACTGTTAAAATTAAAAAGACTGACAACACCAAAGTCTAGCAAAGATGTGCAATAACCGGAACCCTAATTCATTGTTCGCAGAAGTATAAAATGGTATAACTGTTTTGGAAAATTGTTCAGTAGTTTATTATAAAATTAAGCATAAGTTTATGACTCAACAGGTACTACCCATCAGAAATGAGAACATATATATAAAAAGACCTCCATAAGCCTCAGATAGGAAGAATTGATAAACAAGTTATATTAAATAAATCAAGGGAATGCTAAGTAATAAAAAGGAAGGAATGATTGGTATACATAAGCACATGCAAGAATCTCACGAATACTATATTAAGCAAAAAAGCCAGACACAAAAATACACATACATTATAATTCCATTTATGTGAAGTTCTAAAACAGATAGACTTAGTCGGTGGTAATAGCAGTAAGAACAGTGGTTACTTTGGTGGAAGAGATTGTCCAGGATTGGGAAGGGAGTGTTGGTGTAGTTATCTATGTTGATAGGCGTATGGGTTAGATAGGTATATGCATTTATTAAAACACCTGGTGTTCATGTAATATTTATGCATTACACCCTGAGAATTAATTATCAATTTAAAAAATGGCCCACCCCCCCACCTCCCCCACACACAAAAAAGAAAGAATGTAAGTTCAAGAACCAGACCACCTTGGTTCAAACCTCATTCTGACACTTAAAAACTACGTGGCCTTGAGCAAATTATGAAACCTCCCTGTGTCTTAGTTTTCTCATCTGTAAAGTTGGAATAATAGTACCTAATTTAGGGTTGTGGAGGTTAACTGAGAAAATATATGGAAATGCTTCCAACAGTACCTGGTGTACAGCAGCACAGTAATGACATGGGTCATGATGAAAACGTGTTTTAGGATTAACTATGATCTGGTTCTTTGAAAGTTGATAAGTTAAATGTGGTATCTTAGGGAACTGTCTATTAACAGAATGTATGGCAGAACCAGCCTGTATACTTGGCTTGGTCTCTTGCTTATTGTTTTAGCAGGAAAAAGAGAAGAGTGGTATCTTTTGGGCAGTGACCAGCTCTATGACTTTGTTCAGGCTTCTTCATTCCTGTGGTTTTACTCTCATCTCTAAAATGAGGAGGTTGTGTTATGTTAGATGAGTGACTTTTACTATTTAGGAAATATATGCTTCCTTAAGAACATGATGAATACTTTCTAGAAAAAAAATGCCCCTAATGCACGTACTTGAGGATTTTGTATAATTAATGGATATTAATTGCTTTGTGACCTTTAGGAAATAATAAATGTGTGGTATTGGAAATTTTTTGGTTTGTTTTTAGTTTGCTTTTGATAAAAATCAGTCTGGCTGACTTTCCATCTTACCAAGGTTAATGAAAAATCTGGAATCAGTCAATTTGGTTTGGCTCCTTCCCCATCTTTTGATCCTACAAAAACCATGGGGGCTTATGTGAACTTTAAAGAAAGGATTGATCCTCCCCTGTGTCCCTGGGTCCTCATCCCTGGTTCGTAGCCCATGATTGTCCATTGCTGCCACTGTCTAGGCACATGGGGCCGCTTCACGTTGGTGGCTGCCTTAGAGCTTTCCCACGCTCCCTGCGGGACTTGGCTGCAGTCCAAAGCTCCAGGACTCACAGGTTGCAGTCATCAGTGCCCAGGCCTCTGGGACCCCCACACACCCGTCCCCTTCCAGGGCCTCGCCACAGTCTGGTTTAGGTTTCCACCACCTTGCAGAACCTGAGACTTTTCTATTCCTAGTCCTCAGGAATCCAGGGGACTGGCTGGTTTCATCAGCCCCCCAAGCCCTGCCTCTGTTGTCCTCCCCCCATTCCCACAGACCGGTTTAATTTTGAAGATGGGCTGAGGTCTTCGAAAACCAAGAGCAACCTAAAAATTCTCTTTTGTGTTAAAGCACAAAACTTCTTGCTAAGCTAAGAAACGCCCAGGCTTATAGACAAAAAGCCCTGGCAACATCTAGAAGGTCAGGAGGTATGTTATCCTTACACGCTCTCTGATCTCCGAGGTCACGTGTAGCTCTGATTTTCCCGTGTCAGCCATAAGGAAGCCGTAAGCTCACACAAGCAGGGAGAGTCTCAGAAAAGCAATTGGTGTGGTCCAGAGTTTAAGGAGGATAAGGGAAGTGAAACTCCAGGCTGAGATGTAAATTCTGAATGGAGTGGTGTGGCCATGCCTTAGTAGGGAAGAAAGCTTTAAAGGAGAAGATGAAAGCCAAGGATTATACTTTATTAAAATAAATTCTCCGTGCCTGGATATGATTATAATCTGCTTCAACATGCTATAGATGGGTAGAGCATGGGTCCCGTAACCCGACTGCTTGCTCCGGTCAAGATGGTCAACCCCCAGGGTAAATCCAGGTTGATGGATGAGAGTCTTTTAAGTTCATGATTACAGACCAGGATTCAGTCTGTGCAGCTACTTCATTGTCTAGAAAATCAGCAGGCTCAGGGGGAATTGCAATTATCTCTTTAGTTTGTCACATCGAGTAACATCAAAACCTTTCTTTCCTCTGTTGACAGAATAACACTGATGGACTTCATGAACTTGCCTGTGGGGGCTTAATTTATTGCCTGGGAGTTGTGTTCTTCAAGAGCGATGGCATCATTCCGTTTGCCCATGCCATCTGGCACCTGTTTGTGGCCACGGCAGCTGCAGTACATTACTATGCCATTTGGAAATACCTTTATCGAAGTCCTACAGACTTTATGCGACATTTATGACCAATCTGTACTAGGTCTCGAAACCAGTATTATTTCAATTATGGCACTTGGGAGTGGGGTAAGAGCTGAAAGTTGCACAGAGGAAAAAAGACAAACAAACGAAAGACAACTGCACTGACTTTCTTTATATCTTCTGAATATAATTACTGTGAAAGTATAAAAGCTATGTTCTGGAATTCTCCTCACAGCAGATAAATAAGGTAGTGAATCAATTATTCATTCCATTCCACTATCATGAAGGACTCTGGATAGACTTGGCCAACTGATGTTTACAAAACAGAATTTTGTATTTTAATTTTACAGATTTTACTACATGATTTTTCTAAATTAACTAGGTCAGGTTGTAAAAGTCAGTGCAATAACAAAGCTTCCTTTTTAAGAGAAAATTGTTTCTATCACTTTCCCATTAACTGTGTGAAGAATCATGGACAGAACTTACACTACTTTTACCATGTTTCATCTTGGCATAACATGGTTATTTTTTAAATAGAAAGTTTCGTTTTTTGTAAATTTTTAAAGACTGTTTCATTGAAGCGCACCTCTGCAGTTCCTCATTCATGTGAATTTTTGCAGCAAGCTGTCAACATTCCACAAATGAACAAACATTATACCTCTTCTGAGAGTTTTATTAAGCATAGAGAAATTGCCAATTTTTAAAAACTGCGGTTTTCCAAACTTTTCTGCCAACCTCTGACTGAATTCCATGCTGCTTTGGGCCATATACTTGACCTAGTTTGGTTTACTAGTGATGGAAAAGTATTTTGATATCATTAACTTTTTCAAAAGACTCAACTTTTTCTCTATGCCTTTGCCATGTGTTCTTCAGGGTCCCTTTCAACGCTGGATGAATATTCACGTCTGTATTAGGATAGTATTATTGGAGCGTTCATCCACTGGAGACCCCTGAAGAGTGTTATAAATTACAGTGAATAGTGGCATTGCCTGTTTGGTGCCCGTCAGTTAAGTCATTGTCACTTAGCTTACTATTATCGGTTTGATATTCTGTCTTCTGTTGTGGAACTAGACGCACAAATTCACATTCCTATCTTGCCCCTGCATCTCCTGATTTACTTTGTTTCTTTTCCGTAGAAGAATATTTAAAGCATTGTTTGACAGATAGAAACTCATGCATCTGTTGTTCATGGGTTATATCCTAGCTCAGTGGAGTGGTATTTAATATATTATTTTTGGTTTTTGCCCTCAGTGTCTTATATTAAGATTAATTTTAGTTGCTTTGTTTATTATTAACCTCCTGTTGGTGTTTTAATAAATGAAATACCTTGCCTTAGATTGGTGCTGATATTGACTGTTTGCAAGTATTGGGTTTTAATCAGTGGAATAGTTGGTGTGATGAAACATTTAGGCTTACTCATTGAAATTTTGTACTGATGCAGCTTTCAAAAGAGGGTTTATTTTGGGTGTGCATATTTAGAACTCTCTGATTTGGGTGAATTACATGGGAATGAAGAACAGAAGAACTGGTATTTGCTGGTGAATTCTTAAACAGGCAAGGCGCTCAGTGATAACACCAACCAGACCACCCCTACCTGCATGATTCTGAACATCCTGATGCCTGTGGTTTTGTGTGTATTCTGTTTTTAATATATTAACTTTTGTGAATTTAAAGTCTGCTCGAAAGTAACACTGTCAAAACCACTAAAATGTATGTAAAAAATTGTGCTGTAGACTAGAATAAACTTGTTACTTGGACTTGTTCCACTGTCTCTGAATTCGATGACTGCGGAGATGATAATGCATTTTTGAGAGCTTGAGTTCATCTAGCGTTGTAATCTGTGTACTCCACCTTTTTTCTTTTTCTTTTGAAAAGTCAGGATGAAAAGAGAAACAAATGTGCCCTGTCCTCTAGAACTTTCCAGTCCACTTTTTAATCATGGAAACGCCAGAGCCAGCTCAAACATTAAAATCAGCACATGTTTTCAGTTCAAAATATGCTAAAGATTGTAAATTTTATAAACGATGTATCTTTATGAAGGGTTTAGCGTGTGGAAGACACTGCGGGGTTGAGGTTACACACTTTCTATAAGCAACGAAACCTACGTCGCATCGCAAACAAGTGTGAATGACGGAGCTCACTCCCTTTTCCACCTTTTCTGTAGTCAGAGGTTTCGAATCCTCCCTCCAGAGTCAGGGAGCTGGGACAGGTACACAGGTCTCTCCTGCTTCCAAGCCTCTAACTCACGATATCCCACTGCATTTTTAAAGCCAGCAAAAACAAACCAGTCAAGAAACTTGAACTGAAAATTCATCTGCTGTGGCCATGGGAAGGAAAACACTATTCACGCAGTGTACCACCTCAGTAAACCCTCAGGCAACCCTCCATCAAGCCTAATTTTGAAGACCAAGTATCTTGAAGCATTATTATTCCCTATAGTTCTGTCCCCTAGTCCCACCAGTGTAAAACCTCATCTATTTCAAGAGCACCGCCCACTCCTGTGCTCTCCACTTTCTTGATCAATATCTTCAGCCTAAAATTATTTTCTGAAGACCAAACGTACCTAGATGCCCCCCCCTTCACTCGTGTGTCCCAAACTGAGATCATTATCTTTCCTTATCCGCCCACTGCCAAGCCCATTTCTCTGAAGTTCCCTATCTTAGCTTATGGCATGGCCAGAGCCACCCATCCATCCTTGATTTGTGTCACCCTCCGATCTATGCAGTCAGCCAGAGCTGTCACCTCTGCCTCGGTCCCCACACCCTGATCTGCTTCCTCATCCCCTTTCCCACTGCAAGGCGCTACCAAGTGCTAGTGAGCCGCCCTCGGACTGCTGAGGCCCCCGCAACGTATCCCTGCCACTACCCACGTCCCCCTATCCCCACTACCCATGTACCCCTGCTCCTGGCTCCACCCCTTGAACAAGCACAGCCTCCACCCCGCAAGTGGCATTATCTTCCCAAAACAGAATCTAAGCATGGCTTCTCCCTGCTTTAAAAACTTCCACTGACTCTTAGCCTGTACGACTCGGGCCCACCCCCTAAGCATGGTGTCTTCACATGCTGATCCCTGATCCTCCCTCTCCGACTAAAGCCCACAAGGCACCAGCCCCACCACCTTCCTCCTCAACAGCGTGCCCTCCCGGTGCCTTGGCAACTGCTCTTTGTGGCTACTGTCCCTCTGGCCACAGTACCTTTATCCCAGCCTTTCTCCTACTCTGGCAAACATTTCCGCATTCCCAGCTGCCATCAGATGCCCTCCTCTCTGGCTGCACAGCACTGATACAGCGGCTCCTGTCATGTGCTGGGGCTATGTTTGCTTGTCTGCTCCTTCTGGTCCTGGGGCTAGGCTCCCTCAAGGCAGAAGCTGAGTCTCCTCCACCTCTGCTCCACTGTGGTCTAGCACTGGGCTTCCCAGAGGGGTGCAGTGGGCAAAAGGGGGAGAGGGAGGGAGGTCAGAGGAGAAAGACGACGATGAAGTATGTTTAGGACAGACCTGGTTTGGACCAAGTACCTCTTGTCCAGCGTGAACACTGTAGCAGGCTCTCCCCGCCTGTCTGGAGCTGACTATTTCTAGCTCCCTTGGTCTGACTGGCTTCCCTGACCAATGGTCAGCTAGGATGTTCCCAGCAAGCAAAAAAGTGGATGAGAAATTGTCATGGAAATATTAGATAGTGTGTCCAAAATAAGGGAAAAACTCCAACCTTATTTATTGAAGCTTCCAGAGAACCAACTATAGCAACGATTTATAAGCCTGGAAAATTATTTTACCTCCCTTACTTCCCGTAGGTCCTCTTTTTCTGAAAATATTAATAAAATTTAAAAAAATAGCACTCAGTTTTGCAACCCTTAAGCTTTAGTGTAGATGGAAGTCAAAAAGCAGCAACCTTAACATAACTTTTAAATATTATTTCGTATATTTTTACTCTGAAAATACATAAAACACTTGGGAAAACAGAGCATGGAAAAATTTTGAATTACCCAGAGTCCACTCATCCTAATATATTTTCATGTATTTCCTGTAAATCTCCCTTCTCCCAATGTATAGGACTTGGCTTTTGTTCTATATGGTTGTAAATATGCCATATATGTAATTTTGTATACTGCTTTTTTTCTCCACTTATTTTATCATAAACACGTAAGAAATATTATATAGTTTTCATAGCCAGCATTTTCAATGGCTTCATGTTTTTTCCTGAACTGGATATGCAGCCTATGTTGCTTAATCATTCACTTAATTTGGGATCTTTATTTTTATTTTATTTAAACAACTTTTTTTATTATCCATTTTTGAGAGAGACAGACTGTGAGTGAGGGAGGGGCAGAGAGAGAGAGGGAGACACAGAATCTGACGCAGGCTCCAGGCTCTGAGCTGTCAGCACAGAACCCCACATGAGGCTGGAACCCACAAACTGCTATATCATGACCTAAGCCAAAGTCGGACGCATAACCGACTGAGTCACCCAGGCACCCCAATTTTGGATTTTTAGATTTTTCTAGTTTTTATTATAAACAGTTCTGCAGTGACTTCAGCGCACAGCTTTGTCCACATTTGTGATTGGGTCTGTAAGGTAATAATAAACAGTTGAGGGCTTCCCATACATTGGGGACTGTGCTCGCTTGCATGGATTATCTCCTTTAGCCTTTATAAAATAAAAATCCTTATGGGTAGATAATTTTATTAGCCCCATTTTACAGAGGAGGAAACAAGCACAGATGAATGAGTGTCCTTGTCCAAGGTAAGCGGCAGAACTGGACAAAACCCAGGAAGCCTGGAGTCTATTTTCATTCTCAGGAGTGCAGATCCTGGTTTAAAGGTTTCCTAATGAGTCTACCCAAGGGAAGACCTCTTAAAAATAAAACCCATTCCAAACCTCCACATTTTTACTGGGTGTCTCTGGGTTATGTCTACTCTTCTATGCCAATTAGATGAAGAGTGGAATAGGACTATCTCCAAATGAAACTGACCACAAAGAGGCTGGTTCACCTCCCTCCTTGTGAAGCCAAATAAAGTTTCCCAGGAGGGCCGAAGGAATGTTTTTCCTTTAACAGGGTTAGAATTACTGCATTCATGCCTTTCTGCTGCTTTTGCTATTTTAAATAGATAGTGCCAACATGTTCTTACGTTCTGTGCCATTGCCACCTACATCTCTGCAATGTATCAGTGATGTTATTTTTCCAAGAGACAGTGCCACTGTGCACTCGAGCCGCTTTGCAAGGCGAGTTAAGCTATTCTCATCAGGAGCCTGTTCACCTCCCATTTTCCTACACAGCTCATTATCCCTCAGACTTGCGCTGCAGGCAGAAGGCTTAAGCTCAAATAGACTGGCTGGGCTTAAGAAGACTTTGGGAAAATATGCTTTAGAGCCTCACTTACCTCATCTCCTCGGAGAGGTCACTGGTCTTCTCGCCATTCTGTGCCAGGCCAATCTTGGTATGCCCCACCAAATGTGTCCATCACTGAAAAAGTCAGGAAAATGTTTTCATCAAGAGGATTTAGTTCTCTTAAAGTCACGAGTGTTTTCTGAAGCCCATCTGGGAGCTGTGTGTTGAGTTGGCATGGACTCATCAGCCAGCCTGTGACAGATTGGGTGAGTTTAGGCAAGTTACAGATTACCTTCGAGCCTCAGTTCCTATCTGCAAAAGGGGTATAGCACTTCCCTCACAGCACAGTCATAAGGATTGAATAATCAACCAAAAATGTCTGGTTTATGCATTCTGGCATATGATTGGCACCGGATAAATGTTAACCCTCTTCCCATATGGCCAGACTTTAAAAGTTATGGTTATAGCCCACCTGCAGAGATTTTTCATGCAAAATCAACCTGAAGGAAGAGTTTCGTTGCACTTGAAAATATCTTGTGATCTTTTAGCTCTTAAAAGTGGTCCGGGGTCGGGATACCTGAGTGGCTCAGTCAGTAGAGCATCTGACTTCAGTTCAGGTCATGAGCTCACAGTTTTTGAGTTCAAGCCCACATCAGGCTTACTGCTATCGGTGCAGAACCTGCTTTGAATCCTCTGTCCCCTGTGCGCACTCTCTCTCAAAAACGAAAATAAAAACTGGTCCTGGGTCAAGCTATGGCCAAGGCTATCCTAAGACATATGGTCACCCCAGATGTTCTAATGATTTTCTCCCCTTTGTAGCAAATATTCACTATTTCTTGAGATAGAAGCTGAGCACTACATGGAAAACAAGAGAAAAGAAGGAAACTGTATAGTTCTCCTTTTGTGCCCAGATGGAAACGTGCGTACTCCACTTAGTCAGACCAAAGTGTAGTTAATTGGACCCACACTCTTTGGACAGCAATTGGTCACCATCTGCTGTTCTGTGAGTATGCCTCTTGGGAGACTCACCCACCAGACCCATCCTTCGTGGGTAACTCATTGAAGAGTTATTTCTAACTACGGTGCTATAATGTCTTCTCATTTTTGGTGATATGGTAGAGTCCCTTAGTCACACATTCATTCAACGGATATTTTGGGGGTATCAGGTATGTGCCGGTCTAGACATTAGGGATGCTATAATGCAAAACCAAGCAAACAAAACCAAACCAAACAAAAAACTGAAAACCCTGCCTGTTGCTCTGATTCTCTGTCCTTCCTCCCTTTATCTGGATTTGAGGCCTTGTAAATTTTTGTGGGTCTGGTTTTGGACACCATCCAGATGCCCATAGCCAGTGAACGTCAGGGGACAGTGTGTACAGACAAGTAGAACATGATGATGATCAAGCTAGCCATTCACAGGGGTGCCTTACTTTGTGCAAAAGTCTGCCGGGCTGACTCCGAATTCCCTGTCTGATTCAGCTCTTGCTTTGGAGAAAACTGAAGAAACTCATTATTTAAAGGAACCCTGTGGTCCATTGTGTCCTCAAATGTATACTCTGCCAGCCTGAATGACAGCCCTCTGTTCAGCAGGACATGTGTTAAACATGTCAGGTTCCTCTGAAGCAGAATTTACCTCGCCTCCCAGGCAGGGAATGATGACTGCGAAATCCCTGTTTGGGCCAAGATGTTTTCCTCCTCGTTTGCAGCATCTGGGATGCCTCCAGCCCCTCAGTCATTCACCGCAGTCCTGCAGTGAGTCACACACGTGTCAGTGGCCAGGGATCCAGTACTGAGTAAAGCCTCTGCCCTCCAGGCTCCTCCAGTCTCCTGGGGAGAAGGACAGACTGGGTACAAATTAGCAATTATAATGCAACATAATCACAGTGTTTGTATTGGATGCTATTATTGGAGGAGGAAGCGATTAACTCTCCCCAGGGGAGTCCGAGTCCTCCCTAGGCCGTATTTCAGCTTCCACTTGAAGGGTGAGTGAGGAATTACCCAGAGGGGAGACATGAGGGGGCAGTGGGTGGACACAGGGTCGGGGAACAACATTCCAAGCATAGGAAGGAGCATGTGCAGCAGCACGTGGCAAGGGGAGGTAGAGCAGGCTCAGGAACAGCAGGAGGTGCCCTCGGAAATGCTGCATGGGATGTGTGGAGACTGGAGTATCTATTCAGTGCCCACCGAGGGACGAGGGATGCTTATATAGGAGCCTGTGTGTATATATATGGAAGATGATCTTGTATGCACATGAATTTTTCTGCAGCAAACTCTGAATCCTGGATGGGCTTCCTTGTCCCAATATTTCTGGGCTTCCTTTTCCTTTGTTCCACCCCTCACAGCCACATAACACCATAGAATTCTTATGGAAGGCAACTATTTCATGGTTCATCTGAATGAATCCCTGTGGTACTGTATTAAAATTGAAAGAACACATGGTGAAGTACATTATGAATTAGTTGGATGGATCATCCGTCCTTCGGGATTATTATCCTTTCCCATTGACGTAGGTAATCAAGATCTGAGGGTATTTGTGGAGACCTTCATCTGGGTGTCCAGTTCATTCAGCAAAGAATGAGCTCCTCCTACGTGCCAGATGCTGGTCCGATTGTTAGGGATACAGCAGTGAACAAAACGGTTATACATCCCTGCCTCATGGGACTGACATTCTTGCTGGGGGGAAACAGACTATAAATAAAATGTCTAAGTAAAACGTCTCGTATGTTTTAATAAGTGCTGTGGAGAAAAATCAATCAGGAAAAAGGCAGAGGAGATTCTGGGCAGCGGTGTGGATGTGAGCTCATAAATAGGGCCCTTGGGGAAGGCTGCACAGAGAAGGGGGAGGTGTGGCTAAGGACCTTGGCCACAGAGACACCTGCTGGCAAAGGCATTCCAGCAGAGGCCACAGTAAATGCCTGGCACTGAAAACCCCTGACTTGAGTATTTTGAGTGAGCAGAGAGCAGTCGTGGCTATGAGGCCACAGGGGTAAGAAAGACTCTCTCCTTCAACCAAACTTGAGTTAGGCTCCTTGAATCCTCTTTCTGACCAGCCCCTGACCTTGAGCTCTGTCCTTGGCCCATTTAGTTCAAGTTTAGCAAGTATCCTGCTGTGTCAGTCAGCGAAAATGCCCCTATTCTCAGTAGCGAATGAAATTTCTCATTTTCCATCATTGATATAACCTTGGCTTGACTTCAGTAAGACTCTTCCTAGCCTTGATGTTGCCTCACTAATTTCTCACTGTTTCTTGGCTATGGATTCCCTACTTGTCCTGGTTATATTCAGAGTTGAACTGAATCTCCCCCCTACTCCAAAACTCCACTGCTGTAGCCCGCCCCCGTCTCCCCACCCCCGCTGCAGATAAAGTCCGCCTTCCCATCTTTAACAAGCATCATGGACAACTTTTCTTTACCAGAGATACTGAATGGTAGATACACAGGCCTTGGAAGCCACCATATGGTCCACAGGCACATGTGTGGGGTGTTATTAGTGGTGGAATTCTTTCTGGAATCTTTCATCTCTGGGTGTTAGAAAGATCCCAGCATCTGGACTTTGAAACATGAGGAGAACTGGACCCCTAAATAGTGGAAAGGACGTGGTCAACTTGACTTGAGTCAGTTTATTTTGAAAATTTAGACGATAAAAAAAGAAAAGGAAAAGGAAATTCAAGATGATAGTAATAGGACCAACCTCAAGAAGTTGGTGGAACACTGTATAAATGTTTATTTAAAAATGAGCACCAATCTTAAAGATAAAAAGCGGACCAATGTATTCTTAAGCAGCCTTGAATTGTCCAACTGTTTTAGAGGAGAGATATTCTTCTTAGTAACTGGTAGGGAGCTGAAGGCACCTGCCTGACCTCCCTCCCTTCTCAATCCTCTCTAGGCTGGCCTGGGCTCTTTTGAGAGAAAGCATCTTTGTGCATTCTCTCTCCCGCCCTTCTCTCTCCTGTACACTGGTTTAACTTATTCATGTGGAGCCTCAGTGGCAGGAATGGTACCCTACATCTGGCCCAAGTTTTTCTTCTTCGCTCATCAACTTTAGGACCTCGAGCCAGTCAGAGATAAAAGGCTGGCTCTCCACAGATGCTACGCACTGTTGTGGTTCTTCACTGATGTGTTTTGGGGGTTGTGACCTGGCAACCAATGGAGTGGTAAGTGATTTGGCTGTGCTGAGCCTTGATTTCATCATTTTGAAAGGGAGGCTTGTGCTCTCAGCCTCAAAGAGCTATGGTGAGATTACTTGCATCAAGCACCTAACACAGGACCTGCCAGTCCCTCAGTGCTGAATTCCATTCCCAGCAATTCTTCATCAGAGGTGCCTGGAAGATTATGCAAGAGCCCTTGGCTATGAGTTAGGGCAAAGGGGTGCAGGCAGATTGCTCTTCTGCTCAGTTCCATTCATCCTGTGTGAGTGGTGGCCCTACACCCAACCTGGATTCTTGTCCAGGTGCATCTGCCACAGGGTGCTTGTGCTACCAACCAGGTCTTCCCTGGCCCCGTCTTAGGGCCTGTATCGTTCTTATCCTCTCTGAGGAACTTGCTGGTACGTCTACTCTCCCTTCTATCTCCCCAGTCCTGGCCTCCCTGACATTGTTGTGTCCTGGTTTCCCCCCAACCTCCCCAAATTTCTGGTCTGAGTCTTTTTTTCCCCCAGCTCCTCCCCCTCTACTGGTCCTTAAATATTGGTTCCGCAGGTTTCTCCTCAGCCCTCGAATTCTCAGTGACCTCACCTACATGCATAGTGAGGGTCTCTAGCGTCACACTCTCCTGTCTCCCAAGTTCTTAAACCCATTTGCCCACTGACTATTTTCACATGGATGTCCCATGCCCACCTCAAAGTCAGTATCATCCACCCACCCCATCCACCTTATCTCACCTGCCCCACTCCATCTGCCTCATCTCCCCCACTTCATCCCCTCCATCCCATCCACCCCATGCCAACCACCCCATCTCCCTCATCCACCCCATCCCATCTACCCCACCCACCCCATCCACCCCATCTCATGCACCCCATCTACCCCATCCCATCCACCTCACTCAGTCCATCTCACACACCTCTCATCTAGACTACATTTCTACCTGAGTGCTCTTTCTAAAATGAGACTCTGGTCTGATTCTCTAATATAGTTCCTCTTCTTCAAGATAAGCTTGGTGCTGGCTCTGGTATCTACTAACCTGTGTGGACTCACCTCTTCCCACTCCCAGGTACCCTCCAGCCAATCAAGAGGCTTATTATTCTTCAAATCTTCTACTGATTTATCGTGCCTCCATGCCTCTACACATGCTGTTCCATCTTCCTGGATGCCCTCCCTGCTTTCACCTTCCTCCATCCACCCCTCAAGTCCAAATTCAAGTGTTACCTCTTCCTGAAAGTCTTTTCTGACTCTGATGGGTTTAGAAAGGGCTCCTTCTTCACATTCTCCACAGGAATTCCACTGTGACAGTTATTAATCACACTGCATTATGCTCATCTGATCCCCACGACAACCCTCAAGGTAAAGGCAGGATACAAATCTCTGTACTGTTGATCCTTGAGAGGTTCTTGACGCATAAGATCTACTTAGAACATGCTTATTCTTATGCTTATTATAAGTGAATGAATGAATGATTAAATGGACACTTGATGGTCAATGGCATCCTTTTGTTAAAAGAAACTGGAGACCAGGTTGTCAGATGTGTCTTGACATCTTCACAAATGACAGCAGAGAGAGAGCCTTGAGCCAGGTTCAACTCCAGATAGCCTCCCTCCCACCACCCAGTGTCTGTCTGGGCCACCTCTCCCTTCCATCTTATAAAGTTCAGCTCAAGCAAAACAAAATTGAGAAAGTAAAACTTTTTTTTTAATTGCAATGCTGAATTAAAATGACCCACACTCCTTGAGATTACCTGTTCTTTGAGATTATGCTTTGCCCCTTAGCATGGATGACCAAGACTGACCCCATCTCTTTTTTACATCAGAGCCAACAGATAACACCTTATGGGATGAAGGCTGTGTCAAACTTACCAGACCAACCAGGAGGCATCCTGGAGACGTGGAAAGAGTGCCAGTTTCAAAAGACCTGGGGTCCCATTCCAGGCAGGATCCATCTAGAACCACTAAAGTCCTTCCAGCTTTAATTCCTGGGCAGTAGAGGGCCATAGACTGTAGCCACCCACAACCCAGGTGATTCTGAGGAATGCTGTGATCATAATATCTTCCAGCTTGAGACATTCCTCTTTGGAAGTGTTCTAAGTACCTTCCTGGATATCACCTTGCCTTCTTTTGCAGTTTCTTGGGAGGCCATTTGGTGACAAATGTTCTAATTTCTCTGTTACAGTTGGAAAAAGTGAACCTCCTAGGAGGTAAATAATAACCCAAGATCACACAGTGAATTGGAGATCAAGCCAGGACATGCATCCGGACAGAAATAACTTCTGAACGGCCACTCTACTAAGCCTTCTACGAAACATCATCTGCTCTTTATTTAAGTCTGGGGGAAAATTAAATTTGGGAAAAAAGAATAGAAGCGTAATTAAAGGATCTGGCAAGAGAATATAAAACCCTGAGGGAACAACTCATTCCTTTGTGCCTTTTTTTTTTTAGCTGCTTGAGCACACACATGATTTTTCTTATTCTTTATTCCCAAATGTTCTTTTTTTTTTTTTAAGTCAAATCTTAAAGCACTGAAGCCCGAACCCTTGAGCACATACATGACTTCCTTGGGGCCTGACCTTCCCTTGATTTTCTCTGCCAGGGCCTGGCCAAGCAACTTGATCTGATTCTTATAATTTTTTAAAACTTTTTATGATGAGAAATTTCATATTTACACAGAAGGAACTGTGTAACTGTGAGTTACACAGCAACTCAACTCTAAACAGAAAGACACATAATGCAAGGCAGAAAAACCTAAGGCTAAGAGGAATTTCTATCTCAGGAAATTATTACCCATTCTGCTTCAACTGCACTGAGCTAGACTGAACTTCCAGACTTGAAAGAGGGTATCTGCCCCCAGCTTTCCCTCTCCTGAACGGCATGGCTTTTGGAAAGTCATGCCGAGGGCTGGTTTCTTCACTTGCAAAGTAGGAATGATCCAACTAACCCCACAGAATGGCTGTGACAATGAAGTGAGATCATGTCTGGAAATATGTTTTGTAAGTTATGAAATGCTCTGAAAATGTGAGGAGTTCTTATTACTACTTCACAGAGCCCTTGGAGCACTGCCATGCACAGCGTGGTTAGGCGCTCGGGAATGTAGACAGAAGGCCCTCATGACAGGAGCTCTGCCGTACCCACCCTCTGTTCACACTTGGTCCTGAACCTTCATCTTATGTCATTTTGCTCTTCACCCACTTGATTACCAACTTTGTTACCCACCACTCATTTCCCTCCTTACTCTGAGGACAATGTGTCCATCAGTCTTGCCTTTCCATTTTTTCCCAGGCTGTTTGAGTCAACTCCTATTTTTCCACCCAGACTATACGAACTTGGGCTGCCTTTGTTTAGAAAGACATTCCTCCACATGGCACCTGTGATCCTCTTTTTCTAGTAGAGTCCTGATTGGTAGCACCCCTCCACCCTCTGCACCCCACCCCAGCAATCAGGACTCAGGCAGGAATCAGCATGGGCTTAGGAAGGAGGACAGGGAAGAAAGACCCCTTGCAGGAGACTCAGCCTCTTTCCTGTTGGTCAGGGAGGGACTTGCTCTCCTTAGAAGGTAGTTGACAGACCAAATGGTGAACAAGATGAAACCCATGACCTAATGGAACCAGGAGGAAGTGGGGGAAGGGGGGACTGGCTATAAATGGGTAAATATACAAATAAGTAATATTAAAAATAAATAATATTTCAGGATGAGAAGGAAGTAATACAAAGTTAAGGACTGGCAAGGCAGTGGAGGTAGGAGTGTTTGATTAAGATAGGGTAGTCAAAGTCCTGGGTTGTGGCTCTAGTTTTGTAAAGTGCCCTCCCACCCCACTTTACTGTGAATAGGGAAGCAAAGAGCTCCACTTGCTGCTGACAGCCCTCCCATACCCCGAGGGGAGCTAGTTCTAAGATAAAGCCATCACCGTAGATAACAGAACAGAAAAAGGAAAAAAATTGCATCCTTGATGCTACAGTAGAGAAGCCACTGTATTGTTGAACTCTAAAGTCTACCTGACTCTGGACCCTCCAGTTAGGTAAGGCAAAAATTCATTCAGGCCATTTTGAGTTGGGTTTTTAAATGCCCCAAACCAAGGACGTTGTAACTGATGAATGCATCTCGTAGGTTATAATTCCCACCCCAGGCCACATTCAGTGCTTCCCAGGAAGATTCTGAAAAATTGAAGTTTCTCCATCTTTTTATATTTCCAGGGACACCATTACCCAGGTGAGGCACTTGTTCATGTGCCTAACATATTAATGTTACTTGAAAAATGCCTACTGAATTGAATAAGTTCAGTTATTCAGTGCCTGGATAAGTCAGGGCACTGTTTGAAAGGAGAAAAGACACAGGCAGTCCTAGCCTCCCAAAAGACAAGGACATTCCAAAATAAAACTTCACAGCCCTTTCTAGGTCATAGATAGTTTTCACTTACCTTATATCATTTAACCTTGTACTACCCCAGGGATCATCATTATATGGATGAAGAAATACAAACTGAGAAAGATCAAGTCAGGGGCATAGCAATTAGGTGATACTCAAAGGTTTTCTGTCCCCCGTTCTCTCACTGATTCCTGGATTCTGAAAATTAACTGGATGATATAGTAGACATTCAAGTTCCAGGTAAACCATAGAAATTAGCAAAGAGTAATACATAGGCTTCTTGACCCTGGAAAGCAAAGATTCTGGAGATGCTGGCATGGGAAATGTGTTTGTCCAGACTTGCCAGGCACGGGAGGAGCCACATCTTTGTGACAGGAATACGAGGGCCCTTTTCTGTGTAACTTCAACCAAGGTTGGCTGTAAACACTACCAGATTCATGGGAGAGCAGGGTAAAATCTTACATAACACCTTCCTCCCATCCTTTCCCTTATCAATTCTGGCAACAAATTTGTTGCACTTTTTTTCACTGTACAATTAATATTATTCTTAAAAATTGACCCCACTTTTTAAATATTTACTTATTTTGAAAAAGAGAGTTGGGAGGGTAGGAGCAGAGAGAGAGAGAGACAGAGATTCCCAAGCAGGCCCTGTGCTGTCAGCTCAGAACCCCATGTGGGGCTTGAACTCACAAATGGTGAGATCATGACCTGAGCCAAAATCAAAAGTCAGAAGCTTGATTGAGCTCTGTAGGCACCCCTGAAATTCACTTCACTTTTAATTAACTTAAAAAATTTTTTTAATGTTAATTTATTTTTTTGAGAGACAGACAGAGCATGAGTGGAGGAGGGGCAGAGAGAGAGAGGGAGTCACAGAATCCCAACTGGTCTCCAGGCTCTGAGCTGTCAGCACGGAGCCCAGTGTGGGGCTCAAGCTCATGAACTGTGAGATCATGCCCTGAGCTGAAGTCAGACATTAATCAACTGAGCACCCAGGTGCCACAACTTTTAATTAACTTTTAACTTCAGAATAATTTAATTTACAGAAAGGTTGTGACAAAAGTAGGAAGTTCCTATACAACTCCACACCCAGTTTCCTCTATGAATATCTTATATTAAGATGATATACTAGGCACAATTAGTCAACCCAAAGTGATAAATCATTATTAACTAACATCAATACTTTATTTGGATTTCCTTAGCTTGTATCTAATTTCCTTTATTTGTCGAAGATCCCATCTAAGCTACAGTTAGTCATCTTGTCTCCTCTTGCCTGCGACAGTTTCTCAGACTTCCTTGTTTTTGATGACCTTGACAGTTTTGAGGAGTACTGGTCAGGTATTTTGCAGAACGTTCCTCAACACGGATTCATCTGCTGTTTTTCTCATAGTGAGACTGAGGTTACGGGTTTGGGGAGAAATAGTCACAGAGGTCAAGTGCCATTCTCACTATACCATACCACGGGTACATACTGTCAACCTGACTTATCACTGTTGATGTTGACCTGGATCACCTGACTGAGGTCAAGTTTCTTCACTGTCGAGTTACTCTTGTTTCTCTCTATACTGTGTTCTTAGGAAGGAAGTCACTATGCACAGCTCACACTTAAGGAGTGGAGAGTTATGGGGCACCTCCTTCAGAGCAGAATATCTAAATAAATGATCTGGATTCTTCTTCAGAGATATCTGGCTATTCTCCCCACGTTTATGTATTTATTCAATCATTTATTTATATCGGTATAGACACATGGATATTTATTTTATACTTTGGGTATAAAT
Organism: Crocuta crocuta; assembly: GCF_008692635.1. NCBI lineage: Eukaryota > Metazoa > Chordata > Mammalia > Carnivora > Hyaenidae > Crocuta > Crocuta crocuta. Next base: position 2,370,865 of record NW_027529669.1, read on the forward strand.
ACTATTTGATTAATTTTGTTGCTGAGATTGTTCTAGCTCTTTCCATTGGCTGATGACACTTTTAACCCAAACATATGTTCTGATGTCTTTTTACGTAAGAGCACAAAGAATCAGAAGAACTAAATTTTCCCTCCTCTTCCCAACTGCCCCCTCCCCCCCTTCATCTCTACCATCAATTTCTGTGTTGCTTTGGTCAAATCTCAACTCGTCTCTCTGTTTCTTCGCCTGAACAGTGAAGTTAACACCACCTGCTTCCCTTTGCCCCTGTGCTGTGACTGTGAAGCCAGAATGAAGTGATAAGAAAGGACTCTTGAAAGTTTAAGACAAAACAAAGCAAAACATGCAAACACATCATTTTAAATCTCTGCTTTCCCTCCCCACTCACATCTATAGAGCTTCACAGTTCAAGAACTCAATAAATATTCGGAGTGAAGGAATGGATGAATACGTGAGTGTGGGAATGCATGCATGCATCTTGAGTTGTGTGACAGCAGATGAGCAAAGGAAAAGCGAGGACACAGCCTGGGTTTGCCAAGAAAACGTATAAGCTCCAACTCAGCTCATTTCAGAGCAAGTTCACAGACTTGTCAGGTGGGCTTCTGATGTGCAAACCCTGGCTTGGGAGAAGCTGGGATGCATGACACAGAACATCCCGTCAAGGGATTTACAGTCTAGCAGGGATCCAGACATACAAGCAGCCATTTCCAGAGGATGTGAGATCTCTCATGGGTATCAGCAATGCATCTCGGTATTGTTATTTTCCATAACTTGACTTAATCTCTCCATTCTCCCTGGCCCCTCCTTACTGAATTCTCATTTAAGCCTATTCCAGGTTCTCAGTTCCATGTTTTCTTCTCCTCCTTCCTGGGAACTTCCAAGGGCTGTGTCTCAGTGCGAAGACTCATGTGCTGAGTGGGCATTAGAGGCGGGGGAGGCACTGAATACCTGGGTGCCACCTATCACCAGTGTGCCCGCCTCTGCCTGATCCTCAGCTGTGGTTACCTGTGGAGTGGCTGCCTGTCCATCTGCTTCATCATGACGCAGACACCGTCAGGATCCACCCACTGGCTGGCTGTCATCATCTGCCATGGTGACAGTCTGGAATTCTCCCCCACTGCTTTGGAGCCTAGAGAACTGCCAGCGGCTGTTTCAGATGCTCTTTGCTCTCAGCCTCTCACATAATAATCTCTACCTTCTGCTGTCAAACCAGAGGGGTGTGTCAAACACCTGCATGGGGTGTTCCTGCCTGGGTTCGAGACAAGAGTCAGCGAAGGGTTCCTCTACTCTCACATACTCACACTCACCTGGGGACACTATCATCCTACTCCCTTTGAAGCTGCTTTTGGGGAGGGTCCCTTCCCAATGCACTCTGCTTCTGCTTTCATTTGAACATGCTGAGGTCCTTTCTCTTGGGAGACGGAGGTGGGCAGAGGGGAGCCTGGCTCGGCAAGTACTCTGTTAGATCTTACAGCTCACACCTGGACTGCAATGTCAATCTTAAGACCTGATAGCTTTGCAATCTTGTTCTTGCTTCTTAGTTCCACCTGACTCCAGAGACCTTTCCTCTAGCAGCCCGTATGCAGAAAGCTCACAAGAGGATGAGAGAAAACCTGGAAGAAGAAAAAGCCAGATGGAGCAGTTGAAGGACACACTAGAACCAGTGGAGAGTGTAAAACAGCATCTTCCCATCTAGGAATGTGATGTGATGAAGAAAGCAGGGCAGGGGTCAGTCTACCCTTGCCATCAGGAACCTCATCCATGCCTTTACTTCCCTCTTCTTATGTCTCTTTAGGCAGTGTAGACTCTTGCATAAAGGAGGTGATTCCTCTTTTAGTCTGTGTTGGTGATCTTCTGAGATTAAATGATTATAAGCCCTTAGGTCTGCCTAACGCGTCACAGTTTGCCAAGCATGTTACATCACTTCATGCGTTCAGTTAGCACATCCCTGTGAGGAAGGCAGCTACTATCCGCATCCCCACCCCCCCCGCCCCGCCCACTCCTGCCCTTTACAGATGAGAAAACCGAGGTTCGGAGAGGTTAAGGGACCCGACCTGAGCAAACCAGAGAATGATAACAGTCCCCAGAACTTACAGTCTTATTGCTAAATCCTTTGTGAGGCGTGTAAAGGTGTGCGTCATCGCCTTTGGAGAAGGAAGAAATGGGAAGGCAGAAAGCCCGTCTCACTCCTAGAGCTTTGGGGAAACTGCTGTAACGTAAGTTACAACGAAACATCCAGTTCTTCAGTGTTAGTGAACTGCTGCCCTGCAGGTCCGTGGAGGGGAATGTGTCACAGAGAAAAGGGTGCAAATTTGGGGGTATCAACTGTTAACCCAACATACATTTTTAAGTCTCTATTAGCATTTTATAGTG
>NW_027529669.1:2373309-2459863 GCF_008692635.1 Crocuta crocuta
ATTCGATGGTGTTCTAAATGCTAGGGATATAAAAAAAATGAATAACACAAGATTTTATTTTGTATATTATATTTTATATATTATATTATTTATTTTATTATTTTTAGTTTATCCTCTAGTTAACGAGAGACCTGTGAACAAGTAAGTGAAATACAATCTTATGTGAGTCTTAGAGATTTAATTTACACAGAGCTTGATTCAGCTTAAGGAGGAATTAGTCAGTCCTGGGAAGTAAAGTTGGGACGCTTAACAATCAAGGAGCGTCTTGGGCTGAGTCTAAAAATAGGTGAGTTTTGACACATGAATTGGGGGACAGAGTAATTGAGGCAGAGGAGGTGTCCATGGGAAAGGGCCCCAGGTGTGAAATGACAGGGAATATTTTAAGAGGTGCACTTCTGTGTAACTGAATCATTACATGCCACAAGGGATGAAGAAAGGACATAATGATGAACTCAGAGAGAAGCTAGTTCACAGGTAGCCTAGGAAGCCATACCGAAGGGTCAGAATTTTGTCCTCTATGCCCCACTGACCGATACAGTAGCTACTAGCCACATGGGATTAGAGAGCATTTGAAATGTGGCTAGTGTAACTGAGCAGTTTCGTTAATTTTAATGTATTTAAATTTAAAAATGGATTCAGTTCAGTTACTGGAAAACTTTAAAGTGTGTTTGGAACAATTTGGATGAGCACATGTGCTCTTTCAACTCCATTGTAAATTGCATGAAATCTAAATATAAGTCAAGCCTTTCCTATGAAAATTTAACATCTGGAATTGAGATACGTAAGCATAAAAATATACACCAGATTTCAAAGATTTGGCATGAAAAAGGAATATAAAATATCTTATTAACGACTCTCATATTGGGTACAGGTTGCAATAATATTTTTGGTATATTGAGCTCAGCAACAGTATTCAAATTAATTTTGCTTTTTTTTACTTTCAAATTTTTCTAATACCCACATAAAAAGATTACATATGTGACCCATATTATATTTCCAGTAGACCGTGCTGCAGTGCTGCGTAAGCATTGGGGGAACACTGAAGAATTTTATGTAGGGTAGAAACATGATCAGATTTACATTTAGAGGGACCATTCTGGTAGGAAAGGTAATATGGATAGATCTAAGGGTGGAGAAAGGTACACCGTGGTTGGGAAATGATTGCAATAAAAGCTTCAGGAGTGGAGTAATCAGAGAGATATTATGGAAGGTCAATTTGGAGCAAAAATTTCCTCTCAGTGTTGTTGAAACACACCTCAGTGCGTCCTGCCCACAAAGAGGCTGAACTAGCGTGAAGTCTAAGTATTTTCATTTCTAACTAGTTTCCAGATGTTGCTGCTGTTGCTGGTGATCTGGGGACCTTACGCTGAGAACCTCTCCTCTACAGGACTTGGCTTCCAACAGGATATATGAAGAGAGAGAGAGAGAGAGAAAAGTCTATGAAGACTTGCAGATTCCTGTGATGTCTGTCTGGGTGGGCAAGGCCTAGAAGGACAGAGGCTTGCTTGGGATAAAATGGGATGGGTTTTATTTGGGATTAATTGAGTTTGAAGTCCCTTAGGAACTGCAAGGAGGAGATCTCTCATGGGTGGCTAGATATGTCTAGATCTGGAACTCATGGAAGAGATTGAGTTGAAATTAAAGAGCTGAAGTCATCAGAATTGAGTTGGCAGGTAGAGTCCTAAGCATGAGTGAGATTGCCCAGAGAGGCATGAACAGACCTAAGGGCAGATTCCTATGGCTGAAGTTACGTTTTGATCAAAGTCATCAATGTTTAAGAAAAATAAGATAGGCATGAATATACACTTGTCATTTTTAACTGTACATTCTTGTGTTTGATCACAGTGACCCAGGCTTATGTAACAAATTCATAGGGCTTTAAAATCTGCCTTAAGTTTCCAATCAAAGGTTAGCTGTGCTTCAACACTGACATGACAGATGTTAAAGGAAATCTTTTAGTTTTGATTTTGATCATTAATAAAATAGGCTTGGTTGAGCTGCAGAAATTCTTAAGCTTCAGGGTTTTTCATCTATAAAATTGGGATACGGATACCTTGCCCACAGAGTTTCTAAGGGCAGGGGTAATGTGTGTTAAGCACAGCACCTGTCTGACACTCAGGAGCATCTCAGTATAGGTAATTATCATCCTTGCTGTGAGATCACCTTCCAAGTGAGGCAACTTCACTAACTAAACATTTTTGGATGGAGGCCCACAGAAGACTCATCTCACATGGAATCCCACCCAATGCAAAGAGAGTCATTTATTTTTTGTTTGAAAGACACTTATTTATTTTTTTAAATATAATTTATTTTCAAATTGGTTTCCCTACAACACCCAATAAGAAAGTCAAGAAAGTGGAAGAAAAGTAACCTTTGTATGCACTGGGCAGGCTGGATATATTATCCCATTTAATCTATCATGTAATATCTTTAATTTTTTAATGAGAGAGAGAGAGGCAGGGTGAGAGGGGACAGAGGATCCAAAACAGGCTCTGCACTGATAGCAAGAAGCCCCATGTGGGCCTCGAACTCAGATTCTGAGATCAGAACCTGAGCCAAAGTCAGACGCTGAACTAACTGAGCCATCCTGGCGCCCTCACTGTAATACCTTTAAATAAGCATCCAGTGAATGGCTCCACATGTTTCATAGCACGAGGAAGATGAGCTGGGTCTCTGTGCTCCCAACACAGAGATTGCTGAGGTAATCAAAAGCTGGGTCACTGCAGGTGGCTCATTGTCATTATTCAGAGCAGCAGATGGCTGCTCACAGTCTGACTTGTCTGATGGGCAGGCCAGCCCTGTATAGACAAGTGCAGCCTTTCTTTCGGTCATTTAAACCATTTTCTCCATCACCCTCTTCTGTTTTCATTTTCTTTGGGAGCTGCAGCCCCTCCTTTGATTCGCCTGCTGTTTTCCCTCACACAAAACCCTTGGTCTGAGAGAGAGAGTCTTCCTCACATTACCTTTAATCTGAATATCAATTTCAGGATCTTAACCAGAGAGCCTTGTCTAGTCCAGCTGCTTTGATGGACATGTGGTCTGTCAAGAAGTAAAATAGAGTTTGTGGGGCTTGGCTGAGATCTCTCCAAGCCCTCCTGTACGTTTCTTTCCAGAGAAATCTCACCTCGCCCAGATCCTGGTGTGCTAATGAAATAGATATTCTGTTTTGTTTTTGCTGGGCACCAGCTGAGGTCCAAATGCATTTCCTAATGGTTTGTTTTCCAGCAGGGCCGAACAGAATCAAAGCCACAAACCACCACCAAGGGCCCAAGATGTCTAAATGGACAGGGGAAGCCATTTAAAGTGCTAGAAAAAGAAAATAAAATTGGAGGCTGGTGGGACTCTTTGTTGTTATTTTACTGAGAAGGATGATATTATTTTATACAAGTGTATATCATTAACCAATTATATTATAGCAAGTTATTTACCAAACAATCAGTAACACTAGTCCTGTTTTCTTTAATAAAAACGTATCTATATATCCCCTCATTTAACCAACTCTGTACTTCTTTCCTCCCTCCTAATCTCTACTAGTCTGCCACCAAGAACTTCCACTGTGATCAGCCAACTCATCTATATCTTCAAACACTTCTTCGAGTATTTCCAACACCCACTTGCCTTAGTTGAAACCCAAGGTGACTGTTGCTAGCTTATTCTCTGGTAGTTCAGGATCCAGTGGAAGGATAATGGTCCCCCCTGTTCGCCATAGCTACTTCCAGACAATTATTCCCCTGGCCTCTTATGAGATAAACAAACTAAACCCAGGGGCGCCTGGGTGGCTCGATCAGTTGAGTGTCCGACTTTGGCTCAGGTCATGATCTCACAGTTTGGGCTCTGTGCTGACAGCTCAGAGCCTGGGGCCTGCTTCAGATTCTGTCTCCCTCTGTCTCTGCCCCTCCCTCGTTTACACTCTGTCTCTCTCTCTCAAAAATAAACATTAAAAAAAACTAAACCCAAAAGACACAAGAACACAACAAACGTAGCTCCTTTGAAGCTCATGCTTTCCTACATTACTTCCCTCTCCCTTCCTTAGTTGTCACTTGCCCTCCTTCACCGAAGACCATAGACCTGATTCCAGTCACTGTCTCTTGCAGTCAATGTCATTGAGCTTATTAACTTGTTTATGCAGGTCACCTGCTCACGCAGCGCCTTGCATGTCAACTCATTGACCTTCTCAACTGTCCCTCAACCCACATGTCCAAGATCCTGCCCCAGACATTGTCAAGTACCTGCACCGCTTCCAAAAATCATGAGTTTGCAAATCCAGTGTCTAGGTCTCCTACCCATTAGGCCAACCACTTATTATTTTTTTTTCTTTTGTTCATTTGCCCTCTCTTGACATCACTTACATCTTTATGACTTCAAGTTCATGATTTTTCACCACCATGACTCCTCTGCTGCTATTTCTTTGTTTCACCCTTTTTTTCTTTTCATCACACACATCTTACAAACCTAAGTTTCTATACCAGTGCCTCCGGGAATGGCTAGAGGAAACCACACTATGGAGCACACTGTTGTTGCTCTACATGAATAACTCAATTCAAGTGGGCACACTGTGATGCCTCGGATTCCTTCCCTCTCTCTTCTGTGTGTGTTCCTGGTTAGCTTGATCTCCTATCCTTTCCCCAAATTTCCTATTCTTATTGTTCACTCTATGGCTAAAGTAAAAGTACGGTAGCGCTTCTGCCTTTCCTTGACCGACTCTGTCCATATGCTTGTGTCTGCATCAATCTTTTCTTCCACTCCGAGTTCAACAGAGCAAGTGTCCTCTCCTCTGAAAGGCCAGTCTCTTCATGTGCACCTAGTCTTCTCTCTTCCCAAGGCAATATGGCTTCAACTGCACGTCAGTAACCGCCCCTTCTTAATCAGATCCATTCCATCCACACACAAACATGGTGCAAAAATTTTCGTCTTAAAAACTTCACAAACTAGCAAAACTACTCTGATGATCCCACATCCCTGTGGAACTCCACCGTATTCTCTTGATTCCTCACGCTTACTTCAGAGTAACTATCGTTGCTGCTCTATAAATCCGTGCTTCACTCTTGCACCCACTCTGATCTCGTGTCTCTCCCTTACCACTCCAAGATGGCTCCTCTCAAAGTTCCTGGGGACTTCTGTCCTCATTCGGCTCTGATTGCTTCCGAGGGGTGCAGCACAGCCCTGCCTTTCCAACTCCCAGAGTTGACTGTGATCAAAGGAGAGCTCTTCTTGGCTTTTTCTTTCCTTGGTTTTCCCTATTGAACTGGTGGTCACTCTGCCATTTTGCTTGTATAGTGCAGATGGATGCCAGCCTCCTTTTGTTTTCCACAAAGATGTCATTATTTTCAACAATGTGCTTAGTCATGTAATTTTCCATTCTTTATTCCGAAAAAAGTCAACTCCCTAAGGCAGAACTGTGGTGCTTTTCCTCCTTAGGGCCTGCCTTTCCCACTAGGCAGAACCCCTCTACTACTGCACTGGAGCTGGGTCAGAGACCTTCTTTTCCCAGGATGACATCCTGCTCTACGATCAGGTATAGAAGAAAGGGATGTGGAAACCCTTTGACTTCTCAGCTTGCCCTTTCCAGCAAGAAATTTCTTCTCTGCAAGGGAGCTGGGGTGTAGGCAAGCAGGGCAAGTACCCAGGACTGACCATGCCTGGAGTAGAACTTCCATCCTACCAGTGGATGCCAGATAAGGAAAAGGAGACCCAGTCCTCTCGGTGTCTATCTGGAATAGAATTTCCACAAAATGGAGCTGGGAGATGAGAAACCTCAGCATCCTGCCCCTTCAGAAATCAAACTACAGCCCCAGGCTGGGGTCTAAGGGAGGATGGAGACCCTGGTTGCATATGCCTGAAGTAGAGCTTCCATAACTTGGGGGTAGTGGAGAGGATAATAGAGCAGAACGAGGCTCAAAGGTCTCAGACTTGTGCTGTTCTTAACTGAGATTTTGTAGGTTTTCTTGAAAGAATGTTTCTCCTTTGCTATATGCCATTAGGACACTTTCCAGAGACTTTAAGCGATGGCTAGTCTATTTTTTCATTTTTTTGTTTTTATTATTTATTTTTGATACAGAGAAAGACATAGCATGAGCAGAGGAGAGGCAGAGAGAGAGGGAGACACAGAATCCAAAGCAGGCTCCAGGCTCTGAGCTGTCAGCACAGAGCCCAATACGGGGCTCAAACCTACCAACCACGAGATTATGACCTGAGCCGAAGTTGGATGCTTAACCGACTGAGCCACCAAGCACCCCAAGCAATGGCTATTTTAAATAGCTTTCTCAGTTAAGTTGTTATTTTTCTAGGTAGAAATTCTTCCAAGTTGGGGCGCCTGGGTGGCTCAGTGGGTTAAGCATCCGACTTTGGCTCAGGTCATCATCTCGCGATTCATGGGTTTGAGCCCCACGTTGGGCTCTGTGCTGATGACTCAGAGCCTGGAGCCGGCTTTGGATCCTGTGTCTCCTTCTCTCTCTCTCTCTCTCTCTCTCTGCCCCTCTCCCACTAGTGCTCTGTCTCTCTCTGTATTTCAAAAAATGAATAAATGTTAAAAAAATTTTTTTAAATAAATACTTCCAAGTTTATTATTCCAGAAAATCCCATCTCCTAATTCATCTTTGTATACCTACCACAGTATCTCTGGACATGTTAGCATAAGGGCTAACACACTACCTTCTTTAAAAAAAAAATTACTTACCTGATTAAAAAAAAATCTCACGTTTGCTAACCCAGTTGGAAATATATTTTTTAAGATTCTTGAAAATACTGGTGCTGTTAAGTCCAAGTTCCTCATACGGGAATGTAATGTAGGCTATAATCTTTTTTGCTGGTAACCTCAATCACATGATGGCCTATAGGCTGAATATCTAAAGTAATTTTGGGGGGCTTATAGCCTAACCAACTATCTAACTAGCCCGGATTCAAGTCTCTGTTCTGCTACCTGGTAGCTATGTTACTTAGAACAAGTTATAAAACTCATAGTAGCTACCTAAGAGGAATGTGGTGAGGACAGATGGATTAACGCCTGGGAGGTGGTTGGCTCAGAGTTAGGCACTCACTAAAAGGACGGCACTCCTGTTCATCTTATTAACCCCTGCATGGTGATAGATTGCCACAAGGGGGCATCCAGAGCCAGGTGTAATGAAGCGTGCCAGGGATTAGTTAGGTCATCCCCACGGTTATATTTCTAGGCCAACCAGAAGTAGATCCCAACTTCAGAAGAAGATGGAGGTTGGAGGCACTTCCTAAACATCACCGTTCTATTTTTCACAGAAGATAGGAATTCAAGATCCTTCCTAAACATCACTGGGTTATTTCTCCAAGTGGAAGCTCAGCTATATAGGCACAGGACATATGCTGTGAGGAGGAAAGTCTCATCTGAATTACAAGGTGCTCTTCCTGTGTGCAAGGTAGGGCCCTAGAAGATGGGAAGATGCAGAGGTTCCCTTCAGGAACAATCCTATATACGAAGCTGGTATTGACTTACTGAATGTGTCCCAAACACAGCATAAGGCATATGCTTATGATCCTGACAGCATAAGGCACCATCCCATTCCTTTGTTCTGATTGAAGAGGGTCTCAGAGGCTCAGCTGAGGATTTGACCTTTGCTCAGAGGATGATACAAAGTCAATCGATATTCTGGAGCAAGGAGGAGGTGATTTAATGAAGAAGGTACTTAGCATGATTAATTCAGAGTGGAGTACAGGAAAGAAGAGTGGGAAGGAAAAAAAAAAAGGCAGTGATGCCCCTGGCAAGGTTGCAGTAGACCAGTGTGAAGCCAAATTTGATTAAAGCAAAAGCTCTTAATAAAACTAAATTGGAGGAGAAATCCCAATAGTTAAGGGAGTAAAAGTGAAGCTGAAATATGAAACAGCGAAGGAAGCTGGCTCAAACTGGAGCCCGGCACTTGAGTCTTCACCTACTAGACCTCTTTCTCACCTTCTTACAGCTCCCCAAATGGTGAATTGGAGACAGTTTTTCAAAACCGAGTTAAATGTTGGAAGAGCCTTGGGTGTATCTCTGTGTAACAACACCTCGAAAACTACTGCAATTGTCCAAACAGTAGAGTGGACAGATGAAGACGCAGGGTACAGGATGACTTCCAGGATGGGGGAAGGAGGTAGGGCAGAAAGATAGCCCAGGACCCGACATCAAGCTGCCCCTGGGCATCTTCGCTCGGTCACAGCTACATCCTCTGTCCTCTACCTGCTTCCTCCTTGCTCCATTTCACCTGCTTTTCTTTGCGTTCCGTCCGTTGCCTTACACTGGCATATGCCCAGTGTTTGAGCCTGACTTTTGGCGTTAATCTTGGTTCTCATCCTGGGCTACAATTCACATTTGCTTCTCTCTTTCCAGAGACAACTGAGCCTGACCCAGACTCTTATAAATCAGAGTCTTAACATGGACACAGGAGGCCACTATTCTTGCCAGGATTTTCTAGCTGCTGTGAAAATTAGGAAAGAAGAATGAAGGGGATCTAGCAACAGATTGTATACAGAGGCAGAAATAATAAAGGAAGTGAAAAAAAGGAAAACTGGTCATTGATAAGCAAATATTTATGAAGTGGTATCTAAGTACCAGGCACATTGCTAAGATGTTATATATACATGTTCTATACATCTTAGTAATATATACATATTTATATATAACATACATAGTTGTATCTTTATATATCAAAAAGATTTATTATATCGTTTATATTTATGTGGGCAGTGGGTGGGCATAGACAAGTTTAGATGCCCCAAAGCACATTGTTGTTTTTTTCTTTAAATTCAAGTTACTTAACATATAGTGTAGTATTGGTTTCAGGAGTAGAATTTAGTGATTCACCACTTACATATCACACCCAGTGCTCATCCCAACAAGTGTCCGCCTTAATGCCCATCCCCCATTTAGCCCATCCCCCCACCTCCCCTTCAGCAACCCTCACTTTGTTCTCTGTATTTAAGAATCTTTTATGGTTTGCCTCCATCTCTGTTTTTATCTTATTTTATTTTTCCTTCCTTTCCCCTGTGTTCATCTGTTTTGTTTCTCAAATTCCACATATGAGTGAAATCATATGATATTTGTCTTTCTCTGACTAACTTACTTCACTTAGCACGATACATTCTGGCTCCATCCATGTTGTTGCAAATGGTAAGGTGTCATTCTTTTTGATCAACAAGTAATATCCCAGTGTGTGTGCGTGTGTACGTGTGTGTGTGTGTGTGTGTGTGTGTGTGTGTGTTACATACTACATCTTCTTTATCCATTTATCAGTTGATGGACATTTGGGCGCTTTCCATACTTTGGCTGTTGTTGATAGCACTGCTGTAAACATTGGGTTGCATGTGTCCCTTCAAATCAGCATTTTTGTATCCTTTGGATAAATACCTCTTAGTATAAATTGCTGGATTGTAGGGTAGCTTTATTTTTAACTTTTTGAAGAACCTCCATACTGGTTTCCAGAGTGGCTGCACCAGTTTGCATTCCCACCAACAGCTAAGCATGCTGTTTCTGATTGGATGCAGCCATTTCTCCTGAATAAATACTCCTCAGATTGTTGCAAGGCTTTGGTTAATGTCCAGAGTTTTGAAAATGTTGATTCTGATCAGTTTTGTCAGTGTTCACACTAAGTGGGTTTCCAGAAGTCTTTACTCTGCTGTCATGGACATCGGAGCCCCCAGATCCTGTGCTTCTTCTTTTTTTTTTTTAATCTTTTTTTTTTTTTTTAATTTCTAGGAGAGAGAGAGAGAGAGACAGCATGAGCAGGGGAGGGTCAGAGAGAGAGGGAGTCACAGACTGAAACAGGCTCCAGGCTCTGAGCTGGCAGTTAGCACAGAGCCTGATGCGGGGCTCGAACCCACGAACTAAGTGGTGGACTAAGCCACCCAGGCGCCCCTCAGATCCTGTGCTTCTTAAGCCCCTGCTCCACACTGCTCGCTTGTACTTGGCTTGTAATCCTGGGCCCCTGAATCTTTGTCATGAACTGCTGGCTACTCCTTCCTGTATTTGATTGTTTTCAAGTAGGTTTAAGACTCTCTGTTTTCACTAATTAAACTTAGCTTTCTTATTTTTTGTTCTTGTTCCAAGATGTCAGATAATTTTGAATCCTGGCATCGGTAAGTGTGGTTTTTTTTCTTGTTTCATTTGAGTCATAGACAACATTACTGGCCCAAGTCAGAAAAGGGACCCACTTTTTGGGGCTCCATGAGGGGACATTTACTCCATTAACTAGTTGTGCCTTTATTTCCAAACTGTGTCTTCTAGCATTCCAAAATCTACCAGTAAGACACCTTTTCCTAAAAAGGAAAGTTGGTTAATTTTACATGATTTATTCATAGCGAATGTTCCCAACTCCTATTATCCACTATTTCTTTACTGTTCACACATCATTTGCTTCTAAAAAATGTTATACTTCTTGAAGTACCAAGGATCCATCATTGCCCTTCTTTGAAAACCGAGGCAACATTTGGTCTGTCCTCAAATTTCTAGCCCGTTCCATCTCCTCAGACATTTCTTAGAGGATAATAGCAGTTGTGTGGGAATTAATCTGCAGCCTTTGCTGTCTTGTCGCTGGCGAAGGAGGGGCCAGGCCGAGTCTGGGGGGAACAAGCTTAGCAACAAGGGCTGTCCCTGTTCCCCAGCAGCCTGGGGTAGCTACTAGATAACTCTTGGAGTGGTGTGGGAAACCATCGACAGCAGAGTCCCAAGCTCCATTCAATGGGCTGTGATCTTTCAGGGCTGGCTTTTGTGGTTATACATGCAAGCACCAAGTCAATAACTAGTGGACAAGGGAGGAGAATCCACCGTTCCCCACTCCCTAGGAGAGGGGGCTGGTGGAAGTCATATGGGGGTAATAAGTCCCAGCTAAACTGACTGCGTTTTAGGGCTGGAGTCTCAGACATCACCTCCAGGGCAGAAATGCCATCCTGTGAATTGGGTCAACCGTGTGGGCACAGAGGACAGCAGCGCTATTAGTACCCGTTGCTGACATGTCTTCTCCCTGACCCCATGAATGCCTCAGTATGGAGTGTGGCACATTTACTGTTCCAGCTGTCAGGGGCTACAGGACAAGGCAGGAGCGATCAAGGAAAGCTACTTTTGAGAATTTACACAGTACAGTGGAAATAAAGGCTGAGGCCGGCTAAATAAAATGTGGTCCAGCAACTCAGCAAATTACTCATTACTGTGAGTTTCAAGTTTCTCATTTACGCAATTAAGCACTCAACACACAAGAGCCCCAATAAATTGTGTATGGCAATTTCATTCTGCAGGTAGGTTTCTTTCTCGGAGCAATTCCCCACAGCTACTGCCAGATGGCGCCTGTGAGCAGCATCGCCCTTTCCAAAGACTTCTTTCCGCCCTTCGGGCGCTAGGTAGGTAGTTATCTTCCTCTCTGTCAGTGCTCAGGCTGGCATTTAAAATCCCATAATGCACACAGACTTTGTGTTTCTGATCCATCTGCTCCATGGAGAACTGTGAAACTCAGAAATACCTACATCTACCCAGACACCCATTGCTCCAGTAGGATTTGTCAGTTGATAAGCCTTTGTGATATAACCAAACAATAGGGACGCTCAAAAGATGTCAAACAATTAGGAATCTGATTTTTTTTTCTTTGCATGCTTATCTCTATTATGAGTTAGAGAATCTGGAAAGAGTAGAGAGATTCAAAGTTCAGGCCTCATAGATCTGAATCTCAGTATGCTGGACCACTTCGTACAAATGATTTTATCTTTCTGAACCCCACTTTACCTGTCAAATAGGTGTAATAATAGTAGCTGCCTTATACGGTTGTTGTTAGGATAAATAAGATAATACACATAGGACAAAACGAGGTGCGTAGTTAGTGCTCACTAAGTATAAGCAATTATATCAAGAGAATGAACTTTGAAGTCAGACCAATATAGGTTTGACTCCTAACTCTTTGATTTAAAAGTTGCATGGCCTTAGAAGGTGCCTGAGTGGCTCAGTTGGTCGAGTGTCTCTGACTCTTGATTTCGGTTCAGGTCATGATCCCAGGGTCATGGGGTCAAGCCCCGAGTTGGGCTCCACACTCAGCATAGATTAGGATTCTCTCTCTCCCTCTGCCCCTTCCTCTCTCTTGCCCTCTTTATCTCAAAATAAAGAAATGAAAATATTTAAAAGTCACATGATCTTGAATAAGTTGTGCAAACTCTCAAGCTTCTTGATACTTGCCTTGAAAGTTGTAAGATTAAGAGTGTTTGGGTGGCTCAGTCCGTTAAACATCTGACTCTTGATCTCGGCTCAGGTCACGATCTCACAGTTTGTGAGATCGAGCCCTGGGTCAGGCTCCACAATGACAGAGCACAGAACCTGCTTAGCTCTTTGTCTCCCTCTCTCTCTGTCTCTCTACCCTGCTCATGCTTGCTCTTTCTCTCAAAATACATAAATAAACTTAAAAAAAATCTTAAGAAAGTTGCAAGATTATCCTGAAAATTACAGAGATACATATACAGCACCTTTTATTTTTATTTGCATCATGACCCATTTCAGATAGGAATTGAGTTTACCCACACAAAACAAAAAGTAGCCCAGTGACGTTTTCTTTAAGCAGGTAACAAAATCAGGGTGAAGACAAAGCAAGGATAGGAAACATGAGGGAAAGTGAGAGATAAGGTTAGGGTCTCAGAGCACATCTTATGAGTCTCCGTGTGTCCTTGCAAGTGATGGGGTCACAAATCTAGCTTTGGGCATCCTAGCATCCAAGGCAGTAAAGAAAGGAAACATGGTTAGTTAAGTGATTCAGAGAGCCAAGATAAATGCAGAGGAGTTCTGAGGAAGAAGTCTCAGCTATTCCTAGTTCTGAGGCTGAAGACACTGTAAGTAGCACATGATGGATGCACAATAGATACATAAATGTTAGCTGGGCTCATCTTCAGGCACCGAGGAAAAAGTGAGTCTAGGAGTAAAAGCAACATGGAAGAGGAAACGTCAGAGCTAAATAGAAGGGAATACAAATTTGCCAGGTGCCTGCAGGGCTGGAGGCGGGAGGGAGTCGGTCTGCGAGGGGAGAGTGTGTCCGTGTCAGGATCACCCCCACCCATCAACAGCTCTGCAACTTGAAAGCTAGGGACTCACTGGCATCACACCAGGTGGAGAGGAAGCCCCCATCAGACGGACAGGCACAGGGACTTGAGGCTTGCAGAGCCTGGAAGGAGAGAGGTGGCGGGGGACCTCAGGCACAGCTGTTTTGGTTTAAAGCCTCTCCCTGCTGGACATCTGGTGTTTAATGACCGTCCTCAGAAGGAAGTGAGTTTTTTTTTTTTCTCTCTCTCTCTCTTTTTTTTTGAGTGTGTTTTGTTTTCTTCTGTTTTCCTGTGGACCCAGCCTTATGGTTTTTAGGGACGGTTGCAGGGAATGTTCCTTTTTTTTCTTCTCAGCCATTACCAGCAGGGTTGGGGGATTCTGTGACGTCACTGAGTCAGAAAGGGTTTCTAGGCTGTAAAGACCCACAGATGTGTAAGGGAATTGTGTTCCCACTCCTTCTCTTCTCACACCACACTGCTCCTTTTTCTTTCTTCCTTTCAACACATTCTCTCTCTGTCTCTGTTTCTCTGTGTCTCTGTGTCTCACTGTCTCTGTCTCCCTCACGCTAAGCGGGAGGGGCTCAGATAAGCCTGCAGAAATCTGTGTTTCCTTCTGTGTTAGCCACCCGGAAGGGGCAGGCCCTGAGGAACCTCCAAGTTCCCGCATCCCCTCGGGACTCTGTCCGCAATAAACCTAATGCAAAGGCAGCTTTGCTGCTTCGAGGTGTTTGTACCCGGGAGGTTGAAAATGAGCTAATTAGTGCTTCCAGTTAGGTTTGGATCCCTGAACACGCACTTGGTATTACTGCCTTGCTCTTGGTGACTACTGAGTAGTCACTTTCAGGACTGACATACCTTCCAGACTCTTCCTGGCCTGCCCAGGGTAAGCAAAGTGTGATCAAGGCAGCCCAGGGCAGTAACTGCTTATTATCTCGGCAATCGTCTGTTTTCTAAGAATTCTCCCCAGGGCCGGTTCTCAGTATGGTTCTGATTCTTATCTTCTCACCCTCTGTGTGACAACTGCGTGAGCCTGTGTGTCCCTGTGTGAGCCTCGTCTGCCCAGGCACAGTGGAAGGGACACAGAATAGGAGAGTCAGGACATCTGGGTCCTAGGTATGATGTCATAGACAAGTTCGGTAGCTTCAGGTAAGTCACTTCTGTTTTCTAGTCCTAAATTATCCCATCTGTAAAAAAACAAACCCCCCAAAAAAAGGTTTCTAAAATTTTTATTTTATATGTGGATTTTTTCTGGGGAAAGGGTTCATGGCTGCCATTATTTTCTCAAAAGAGTCTGTGACTGACAAAGGTTAAGAATCCCTGGGCTTGTTGATTCATAAATTCTTAGAATCCACTTTAGAGCAATTCTTCGGTTCTGTGCTTCTGGAAGTGTTATGCCTTGTATAGTTCAGCAAGTTTTTCTGATGGCCTACTGCGTACCAGCTCCTTTGACGTGGCGTGAGAATGAAGATGTAAGACAGCTTCCAAGGAGACCACTGACCCGTGGGGAGACTGACCCACAAACAAAGAATTTTGATAAGATGTCTAAAAGATAATGATGGAGATACACGCGGGGCACTTGAGGNGGGAGGGATGGAGGGTGGTGCAGGGGTGAGGAGGTAGGAGTGAGGACAAAGCTTCTGAGGGCTTCCCTTCAGGTTTCCAAGTAGAGGGCCTGCTCCCACCCAGTAATTCTGAAGGCCCCCGGCTCCCACTGACCACATCCCTCCCGACACCCTCTACACAGGTCCTCTGTCCTTGTGCTGCCAGCAAGGTCATTGAGCTTCAGACACTGGCTTCCCCTTCCTGAGCGTAACCCCTACAGAGCATTCCTCAGATGCCCCACTCCTTCCCTGCGGGAGCCCAGGACTTTTTCTGGGTCCCTCTTTTCCTGCGCTTCCTGGGCTCTCCTGGCCCCTTTCATGTCCAGTGCTCCATCCAGGATGCTGAGCCGTGGAGACGCTGACGAGTGTGCTATCCCGCCCCCGCGTTATTCCTGTTCTGGTGTAGACCTTCGCAGCTCCGGGTGACCTTATGGCTCTGGAGGAAGCACTGTTAAATGGTAAGTCCCCTTAAAAGAGGACCAGGAACATTCATGCTGGCACACAGCGGGCCAGGGAGACTGACTCACCAGTTCTCTTACTCACCAGCTGGAGCCAAGACTTTCCATTGAGTCGCTACCCAGAGGCCAGGCTACCATCACCTGTGCCCTTAGCTACTCCATTTAACTCACATATAGGTCTCATAACTCACTCCTCATATGGCAGCCAGAGGGGTCTTTTTAAAGTGTAAATCAGAACATGCCACACCCCTGCTGCAACTTTCCAAATATTTTCACAGCACTTAGAATAAAATCCAAACCCCTCACCAGGTCCTGTAACACCTTCCACGATCTAATAGCTGCCTACCTCTCTAGCTCTGCCCTGGACCCCTTTCCTCCTCGCTCACGAAGCTCACTGATCTTCTGTCTGTCTCCACATCAGGGGCAGTTCTGCCTTAGGACACTTGCATTTGCCATTTTCGTTAACCGAACATCTCTTACCCCAGGAAAAGCCTAGGCATAGCTTTTTTCCCCTTATGATCCTCAGCTGAAAAGGCACTTTTTGCGAAAGGTCTTCCCTGAGGACCTCCTTTAGGGTTTCCCCACTCTGCCCCCAGCACAGCCTTTTTGTCCTGTTATACTCTCTTCATGGTGTTTCCTGTTATCTGAAATTATTTTGTTTGTTTGTTTATGGTCTGTCTCTCCTGCCCCACCAAGGAGACTTGTCTGTCCCATTCACCGAGGTATTCCTACCTTCTAGATGGGGCTCCTGGGTGGCTCAGTCGGTTAAGCATCTGACTCGGCTCAGATCATAATCTCGCGGTTTGTGAGTTCAAGCCCCACTTTGTGCTCTGTGCTGACAGCTCAGAGCCTGGAGCCTGCTTCAGATTCTGTCTCTCTCTCTTTTTGCCCCTCCCCACCTCAAAAATAAATAAACACTTAAAAAATGTAGAATGTGGTATCGCCCATAATAATCAAATATTTGTTGAATGATTGAATGAGTATTGATGGTAAAGCCACTTAATATATTTGAGCCCCAAATCCCTGGCTACATATCTGATTTTTTATGATCTTTAGAAAACTCTCTTTGGTACAGAGATTATTATTATAGCCACTTTACACCTAAGGAAATAGAAAGTCAGATGGGTTATATCATTTGCCTAAAATCACAGTTGTGTCCTAAAAGTATATCCTCTTTGGGATGCCAATAAAAATTTGGGGGTGAAAAATTCTCTCTAGTCTTCCAAATTTTAAGTTCCACCAAAAAGTTATCCATCCATTGTGGAATGGAAACATAAATTTGTCTGGTCCACCCAAAACAAGGTCTGTGGCCAAGATAACCCGGTGGGGGACAGACCCTATTCTCACACATAATACTTCTGTATCTGATTCATTCTGAGCACATCACTATGCTCATTTATACATTGATTCATCACATATGTATGTTAGTGGCCAGCACTACATAGGTATATGGCAGCTCTAGGGAGGAACCCCTGATTCATGCTAAGCATACATCCTTATTCTCCCCAAGAAATAGATGGTCTCCAATAGGATTTGTTGGCTAAATTGTAATTCTTGTGACTAAATAATATAATGCTAAATAAAATGTTTATTAACCAGAGTTCTGCTATAGAGTAGGCACCCAAGGAGTGTTAGTGATAATGATGATGATGATGATGACGTTAATATTAGAACCTGGATCTCCTTTCTCAGCCAGGCTGCCTAGAAGGGGAGAAAGATATTAAATATTCCCTTGGCATATTTTCCCCTTCCAGAGCCATCCCATTAAAAAAATCCAGTGCACATGACTTCCATTTCTTTTTCCTAAATCCACAGCCTGTACAAGCAACTGAAAGTAATAAGCCTCGTTTAAATGCTGTGTCTTTCCTAATTAAAATCCATCCAGAAGGGGATGCCAGAGTTATTTTAGTCCATGTGTCAGAGGAAGTTCCATTATATTAATCCAGGCTTCTAAACGGAGTCCAAGAGGAGATGTGTGCTTATGTGTGTCCATGGAGCATAAGTTTGGGGGTACTACCAAGAAGGCATAGTTGGCCCTGAACTGTTAGGATATGAATTTTCAGAGGAAGTTGTTGACGGAGCCATTGGGAATCGCTCCCTGAGGCTCTCTCAGCTGGTGAATAAGCCTGGAAGTCTGTCTTGGCCCTTGTCAGTGGTTCTGAAGAAACACACTGGAATGGCTTTTCCATGAGGAGATGCCGTCCCAACTCTCCCCGCAGAGGCTCCACATGCTTGGCGGCTCTCCTTGGAAACACTGGTTGCCAGAGCAGCTGTGTGAGCCCGGCTTCCCCAGAAAAGATGGGAAAGCAAGCAGGGAGCCCTCGGCTCACCCAAGGGCCTCTTTCCAGGGGACCACTCCCAAGAGCAGAGCACACCAGAAACCAAATCCAGAGAGAAAGGAGATGACAATGGAAAACCAAGGAGGAAAAGAAGAGAAAGCAGGGGAACTTAGAAGGGCAAGGAGGTTTACGAGACATTCTCTCTGAAGATAGGTTTTGCTTTTCGAGGGCAGGAGTCCATCTCTGTGTGGGAGGGCAGTTGGCCGACGTAGGAAGGCAGTTTGGGGCATGCTTTCCATTTTGAGAGGATTGTTCCTTCCTATCACCTGGCCTGGAGTCTTCACTGTAACTGCTAATAGTTTTGAAATATATCTTAAAAAATTTTTTATGCTTTTATTTATTTTTGAGAGAGAGAGAGAGAGAGAGTGAGCATGAGTGGGGGAGGAACAGAGAGAGAGAGGGAAACACAGAATCCGAAGCAGGCTCCAGGCTCTGAGCTGTCAGCACAGAGCCCAACGCGGGGGCTCAAACTCACAAACCGTGAGATCATGACCTGAGCCGAAGTCAGACACTTAATCGATTGAGCCACTCAGGCGCCCCAGTTTTGAAATACATCTTAATGTATGTTCTTTTATTGATAAGCCTGTCTCCTTCCTAGCAGCCCTCTGGCCATACATATTACACTTGAAAGGAGGAGAGTCTGGGCGGTGGGCTCAGAAAAGAGAAGACAGCAAGAGGTGTGAGATGGGGGTGTTTCTGCTCCCCAAATCAAGGTCGAACCCTGGGTTGTTGAGGTTAGGAGGGGTGAAAGATGTTTAGCATGAATTTAGAAGCCCTTTGAAGGGGAAATGGGATAACCAGGGTCGGTGGCCCGGAATGCACCCAGCATGGCACTGGGGCTGAGGAGGGTGCCCAGGTAAGGGGGCCTGAGGCCTGACTTGCGGAGATTTTAAACTCCCTCCTGGTGGAGGGAACACACCTGGGAGTTCCTAGGCCTCCAGGGGATGCAGAGGCTGAAATAAATAACTGAGTAGATCTGGGTGGTGGATAAGGTGGCTGCGGGGAGTGGAAACCAAACCCAAAGCTCCAAAGGACAAGGTGGGACTTCCTTTCCCAGGCAGATACCCAGTAACAGGCCAGACTCCACACAGATTAGCGGCAACCAGTGGTGAGGCAAGCACCTGAAACTGAGATTAGCCCCCATTACTGCAGGACTTGTAAGTATCCCCCCCGCCAAAAAAAGGAGAAGGTGGAGAGATATCTCAAGGGGAACTGCCCTGGCCATTTGTATGTTGAACTGATTGAATTCGTAACCCAAAGAAATCAAGTTGAATGGAAAAGCCTGCTTTAAATGGGAAAAGAAGAAATTACATTTAATTGGCCAATTAAGTTTTCTGGGGACTCAAATAAAGATGAAATCAATTATAGATCCTTTTAAGAGCTACATTTTTTCCCCACAACTGAATTGCAGTGTAAAAATTTTGACCTCTCCATAATAATGACCTTCCACAACCACAAATAGATTTAGAGCATTCAAGTCATTTTCACGTACATTATCTTTTTTGAACCTCACATCAAAACATTTAAAATAGATGTTCTTCTTCCAACTTTACAGATGCAGAAAACAGGCCTGGAGATGCCGGAGGCTTGTCTGAGTTCAACAACGGAGAAGAGGGCCCCTTTTCCACGCCCATTTCAACTACAGCTCACAGAACCGCAATCTAAGCAGAAGTTTTCTGGAGACCATTTTGATGGTCACGCCTGGGGGTAGGGAGTGTTACTGGCATTTGGAGGGGAGAGGCCAGGGATGCCATGACACCTCTCGAATGATGCACAGGATGGACCTCACAGCAAAGAATTTCCTGGCCTAAAATGTCGGTAGTGCGGAGGCAGAGAAACTCTAATAATACAGGCGATTCCAAGGGAGGAAGTTGTATCTCTCCTTTTACATCGTAAAGATGGACAAGGACCCAGAGCCAAACTGATTGCAGTTTAATAAGGAAGACACAACTAATAAACCTTAACTGGCCAGAAACATAGCCTCATATGAGCTTCGTTTCCAGCATGCTGTGAGGAATGGAGGAGTCAAGTCTTGTTGGACGATTAAGAGGAAATGGAGTTCACCCTGGCTGGAGGTGGGGGGAGGGGCAGGAGAGCACCCAGGGATGGATGGGAATAGATCATTTTTAGCCTTCTTTCCTCTGGACAGCACAATTACTTTAAAACAAGTAATAATGACAGAGAACTGTGAAATGGTCTCTCATTGAACATCATATACGTAATCATGTCAGTAACAAAAAATACATAGTGAAAAAGAAAAATCATAGTAGGTTAATACTTTAAAAATTATATTGATGTAGTTTCTTTTAAAGGGAGAAAACATAAACCTGCAGGTTGGTCTGTAACAATTAATGAAGAATAATATTATAAATTCTGTGTTTGTCCCTTAATGTCCGTATATTCATCATTAATGATTTTGTCCAAATTAGTCTTCACAAATTCACGTTCAGTAGTCAGATTTGTCAGATTATTTTCTTCATTTTATTTATTTATTTAATTTTTGTTTATTTTTCAGAGATAGAGATCATGTATGTGAGCAGGGGAGGGCAGAGGGAGAGAGGGAGACAGAATCTGAAGATAGGCTCCAGGCTGTGAGCTGTCAGCACAGAGCCTGACACAGGGCTCGAACCCACAGACCACAAGATCATGACCTGAGCCAAAGTCAGAACCTTAACCATTTGAGCCACCCAGGTGCCCCTAACCAATTTTAACTCTGAAAAGTTCTTTCACACAAAGTAACAGATTTACAAAGAGGAATTTTTACTATCTTCATCAGGGCAAGTTTGGCAGAGATACATAAACTATCTCATTTCTCAATAAATTCCAGAAATTACAGTACTGTCTATGTTTTTGTTTCCCTTCAGGATTTATTCTAGCAGTGTTCCAAAGTCTCCACAGTTGAAAATTTCCACTAAAATATCTTCAGCGGAAAATCCACCATAATTCCTATTTTATTTGGTAGAAACTGAGAAGTTTTCTACCGTGAAAACAGAGAAAATGACTGAAAAACAGAGAACATTGACATTATGATTTTAAAAAATCACTTCAGGGAATGTACCCCCTTATTGTCTACACCCAGGGCTAATCTGTCCTGCCCCCAATTGCCCACCCAGCCCTTGGTATGTGTCTGTCCACAGATGCATCTTTAGGGGAAGGATCTAGGCTCTGAAATCAGGTCCTTTTTTTCTTTTAAACTTTGTGTTTTTTTTTTTACCTCTTTGCACAAAAAGTATAATAATACAGAAACGAATTAAAGAATAAAGATCACACATTACATTTGTTAGAATTAGATTTGGTTCCAATCCATAACCTACAAAAGATGCTGACATCTTGTGGCACCTGGGTGGCTCAGTCAGTTAAGCATCTGACTTTGGCTCAAGTTCACGATCCCACAGTTCATGAGTTCAAGCCCTGCGTCGGGCTCTGGGCTGACAGCTTGGACCCTGGAGCCTGCTTTGGATTCTGTGTCTCCCCCTCTCTCAGCCCCTCCCCCACTCACGCTCAGTCTCTTTCTCTCTCTTAAAAATAAGTAAACATTAAAAAAAAATTTTTTTTTAATAAAGATGCTTACATCTTGGTAGAGGGGCTGAGTTGTGGACAAAGGTATCATTGTAGGGAGTTAGCTCTCACAAGAGAGGGGTGGATGGACAGCTTGGGTTGGAAGTGGATGAGGTTCACAAGAGGGAGTGGCAGCTTCCAACCAGGAGACTAGAGATTTCATGGGAAAAGTGACATTTCAAGTTGTCTTGAAGAATGGGTAGCAAGCATTTGGATACTTACAGACCATACTTAGGCCTCAAAGGCAGTGCTCTGAGGAAATCAGGCTCTTCTTCATGCCTCCCCTTCTCCGTTAGCAAAGCACGGATCAGATCATCTTCACCCCTTGGGTCCACATGGAAGACAGCAAAAGAGAGACAGGGTGTTTGCTCTGTTGAACAGAGGGTGGCCTGGGAAAGAGGGGTCTCTGCACTTGTGTTTTGTGCTGTGTGACACTCAGCAAGTCACTTACTCTCCTTCCCCGGACAATATTCTTGTCTGAAAAATAAAAGGATTTACCAGACGAAATATCTCAAAAGTATCCTCTGACTCAGACATTACTGTGTGATCCTAAATGCCTTGGGATGGATTTCTGTCAAAAGGAAAGGGGCCCTGTTCACACAGATGCTTTGGTAAATGCACATTGCTTAAGAGAGTCAGCGGTGGGGCGCCTGGGTGGCTTAGTCGGTTAAGCTTCCGACTATCGCTTAGGTCATGATCTCGCGGTTCGTGGGTTCAAGCCCCGTGTCCGGCTCTGTGCTGACTGCCAGCTCAGAGCCTGGAGCCTGTTTCAGTCTGTGACTTCCTCTCTCTCTGACCCTCCCCTGCTCTCTCTCTCTCTCTCTCTCCTAGAAATAAATAAAACATTAAAAAAAAAAAAAAGAGAGCCAGCGGTGGTGTTAGCGAGTCACTAACAGTCAGGGGGTCAGGAAGTCTGGGCTTCTCCGGCCCCATCCATCTGCCTGAGACCTTGAATCCCCACCCAGGATTTTCCTACAGCCCTTCCCACCTCTCACCTACATCTGCCCAGTCACATCCCCTCCCACCACACAGGGGAGGGAGGGGTAAGAAGGGAGAGAGTGGGGAAGAGCCAGGAAGGCAGAGAATGGCCGCCTTGGTGCACACATTGCTCCAATCCAAGCTTCCCACTGAGAACTGTGAGACCAAGGGAAGTCTCTTCTTTCTGTTCACCCACCCCCTCTCCTCTTTTAAAATGTTTTCCTCTGTTTCTGAGATTTCATCTTCTTTCAGAGGAAAGAAAGGCACTTTGGTCTTTTAAGAGTACCTTTACATGAGGCTTTGGTATGTGTCTGCTTCCCTCTGTAGTCCTGGGGAGGCGGCGGCGGGCCGGGGGGACCTGAGAGAAGGGCGAAGGGGTTTCTGCAATGCCTCCTGCCCGATAGGAAGTAGGGAGGGTGGAGGACAGGGAGGGGCATCTTGAGGCGGCTGCAGGAGCCTTGTCAAAGGACACTCATTTGCCGGCCTTCAAAGCTATGAACAGAAAAGATAGGAAGAGGAGAATAAGGTTACAGGTGGGAAAGATTCATTTTAGGAAAGACAGTCCTATTATCTCAGGTGAAAACAACGGAGCCCTGACTTCTTCCTCACTAATCATGACCTTTGATCTCAGAGGTGGGGGCTGGAGAAGCACCCAGGGGCAGGCTGGGGAGTCAGCACCCTGTCCACGGCATTTATTTTTAAAAATTTATTCAAAATTCATTAATTATAGCTGAGGAAGTCGGGTGTATTTGTAGGGCACTGAAGAGACCCATGTGATGGGCTAAGGTCAGCGCACACCCCCTGAGGGAAAGCGTAGATGTCAAAATACACTCTCCCCTCCTCTCTGAACTTGGACAAGGCTTGCTATCTCGAACCCTCAGTTTCCTTATTTATTCCACCCTGAGCACCTCTCAGGGGTGCTGAAAGGGCCGAGATGGGGAGCAGATGAGGGAATGTTCAGTTGTGCAAAGGTCTTCAGACATGTTGGGATCCTCACCACATGAGAGGGAATCATTTCCTTTCCCCGAGTGTGTCCTCCTGTGAGACATTCGTGGGGAGCCCACTCTTTGCTTTCCTTCCTCCTGAGCACCTCACAAAGCCCCCAGAGGCTGCCAAAGGAAAGGATAGAAAGGGAATGTGGAGGGGCACCTGGGTGGCTCAGTCAGTTAAGCATCCGACTTTAGCTCAGGTCACAATGTCATGGTTTGCGGGTTCGAGCCCCACGTTGGGCTCTGTACTCTCAGCTAGCTCAGAGCCTGGAGCCTGCTTCAGATTCTGTGTCTCCGTCTTTCTCTGACCCTCCCCTGCTCACACTGTCTCTCTCTCTCTCTCTCTCTCTCAGAAATAAATTAAAAAAAAAACAACAAAAAAAAAGAAAGGGAATATGGATTATAGCTGCACCTTGGGGACTCCTACTTGGAAGCCCTACTCTTAACTAACCTCTGGGGCAGGGCAGGGGTAACCACACAGTCCCCAACCTCCTGGGAACTGAGGGTTCATATCAAAGGCCATAGATTCCCATTCTTCACATCCTGAGACTCATTTCAATCATAGCTTCAGAATTTCTAGCTAGAAGTGGTTTGGGGGTTGTGAACTATTTGGGTAGTGGGGCGCATCTGGAAGAACTAGAGGCCATGTTAGTTAAAGCATCCTGGGGTTATGTAAACACATGCTGAATTGGGAAGACTTTCAAAAATGAGTGGTGAGCATGGGGTTCAAAAGTCCATGATGTTCCACTATATCAATTTATCTCTGAGTGAAGATTAAAGATGGGATATGGTTCTTAGAGGCAAGGCTGATGTCACTGCATGAGCAGTAGACGGAAGTTTGCAGTCCTGGGGTGGAATCCAGTCTCTGCTAGAAAATCTTCAATTCTTCATCTTAAAATAAGGGTAGATGCGAGCTTCCCCAAGATTCCTTTCTCGATCCACTCCCTCTCCTGTGATATGTTTGCGTGGAAACCTTACAAGTAAATCTAGCCTGAGGAATAAAAAAGCCAAGTGTCTCAGCATGTTTTATCATGTCTCTTATGTTATTCACTTGACTTTCAAAGGCTAGAGGGCGGACAGGAATTCTGGGCCACTCCCAAGAACATTTTATTTATTTCCTGCAAGCTTAAGGAAGAAGTGGGGATTAGGCAATGTGAGGGAAGGAACTAACACTACGGAAAATAGACTGACCTGCATATGCTGCACATCTCTGGTGAGTTGGTCTAAAAAGATGTCATCTGGAGGGCACCTTGGTGGCTCAGTCAGTTAAGCATCTTACTTTGGCTCAGGTCACGATCTCAGAGTCCAAACCCCACATCAGGGTCTGTGCTTGACAGCTTAGAGCCTGGAGCCTGCTTCAGATTCTGGGTCTCCCTCTCTCTTCGTCCCTCCCCATTCATGTCTCTCCCCATTCATGTCCCTCCTGTCCCTCTATCTGTCTCAAAAATAAATAAACATTTAAAAAAATTAGAAAGACGTCATTTGGGAGAAACTCTTTTGAGACTCTGCACCAAGAACAAACGATGACTCAGTGCTTCTACCATGCTAAGGAAAGCACTCTGCAAGGCACTTTTTGGTTGATTCCAACCAAAAGAAATTTTTAAAAATGTTTATTTATTTATTTATTTATTTATTTATTTATTTATTTATTTATTTATTTTGAGAGAGACAGAGCACCAGCAGGGGAGGGACAGAGTGAGAGAGAGGGAGAATCCCAAGCAGGCTCTGCTCTGACAGCACAGAGACTGACACAGGGCTCAAACTCATAAAACTCTGAGATCATGACCTGAGCCAAAATCAAGAGTTGGATGCTTAACCAACTGAGCCACCCAGACGCCCCCCAACCAAAGGAAATTTTAAAAAGCAAGTGCCTTATGGCACCCATAATAGCAAGAAACAGAAACTCACTGAAACTAGCCCAATGAAAGATGTGGTGGTGGTGGCGGTGGTAGTGGAAGCAATTATAATGCTAGAGATCAGATTGAATCCAAGGGAGGCTGAATGATTAAACATGAGGAAAGGAGGAATTGGAGAGGTCCAAGGACTTTGCAGGATTGCAGAGACTTACTAATTTGCATTGCCTCCTCCACTGATTTATTCAGTCCCTCCAGGGTTGTTTAGAAAAGTGCTTTGCAAACTTCAGCATGCACAGGCATCACCTGGAGATCTCGTTAAAATGCAGATTCTGATTCAGTAGATCTGGGGAGGGGGACCCAAGAGTCTTCATCTCTAACAAGCTCCCAGGTGATGCTGACGCTGCAGATGTGTGGCTCACACACTTCGAGAGTAGCAAGAACTTAGACCACTAATTCACAAGCTGCAGTTGGAACCACCTGAGAAAATTTTTAAACTTGATGCCTGGATTCCACCCTTCCCAGCAGATTCTGATACAATTGTTTTGAAATACGACCTGAGAATTAGGATTTTTTTTTAAAGCTCCCCAGGTAATTCCAATGAGCAGCAAAGTTTGAAAGTCACCCTTAGATCAAATTCTCAGGGGATTTGGAGTGGCTTCTCTGAGGTTAGGTATTCTTCCTGGTTCGGGCAGCTATGGACGGATGTGGGGCTTACAAAGTCCAAACATACACAGGATGTTTGGGGACTATATAGCATATTTGGAACAACAAATGGCTTGGCATGCAAAAAAAAAAACGATGAATACAAATTCTGACATTCCCATTTTCTAGCTGGATGGTCTGCTCCACAAAGTCTGGTTTCAGAACTCTTTCTGCCTTAGGCTTTTTAAGTGAAAGGTGGAAGCTATGATTTCTGATCCACATCCCACTCAGGGTCTTTTGAGGCTCAGTGCCATGTTGTTCAATCAGGGGGCTCAGGGGAGAATAAAGTGGGAAAGCTTTCTAAGGAAGACAGGCTGGCTTTCCACACAGAGGCTGTGAGTCTCAGGGCAGTGCAGACATGAGTATTTTTACAAGCCTCCCCCAGATGACCCTTCTGTGCATCCCTGGCTGTGAACCATTGATCAACTGAGATCATGTAATGAAACCTTTGAGGTGTCCTTGACTCTTCCACCAAACCCCATGGATTCAAGCTCCCTAAATAGCTCTTGAATCTCTCCATCCATCTCATCCCTAGAGCCTTATTCAGAGACTAATGTAGAAAGTTTCCTCAGCCTCCAACTCTTCCTAATTCCCTGCAATCCATCATCCGAGTAGCTGCCAGTATCATCTTTCTAATACAGGAACTGCTTATGTCATTCTTCTGATCAGGATAAAGTCTGAAAGCTTTAGAGTGGTGTGCAGGGACATTTATGGTGTGGCCACACCTCGCTTCCCATCCCTCTCCCCCTCATACCCTGTGCTCCAACAGTACTGTCACCCCCAGGAGGGTTCTGTTCTCTCTCACCTCTGTGCTGCTACTTGTAACCACCCTCCCCATCTTTCTCTGACAAACTCCTGCTTTTCCTCTCCGTGCTCAGCCATTCCCTTCCCTGCAGAGCCCTCCCAGGCCCATCCTGCTCCCCATCAGAGGTTGAGGGAGGCTTGGGGCCAGGTCTGTTTTATGGATCTTAGGGTATATTTCAAAAGATGAAGAAGTGCCCAAAGAGAGTTACTCAAAAAGTTATCATTGTGTCTATCATTTGGTGACAAATCAGACATCTTACTTGGGAGCCCTTCAAAAATGTAACACATGGTCAAAGGACCTTTCTGCTCTGTCCCCCATCCACTCCATGATGAGCTAGCATAATCCTCAGACTGGGAGAGCCATGTATCTTAGTGCTACACAAAGTACCTCCAAGAGGTATGTGTACCTGGGCAAATTATAAGGGAAATTCTAGAACCTTAACTTCTATATGTACTTTTGCTTAAACCTATCTGTCTGTGCAGGTGCTTGTGGCTGAGTTCTCCCCTTTTTCCTCTCTTACACAATCGGACTCCTCTCACTTTACCGAAGATAGACATACTCTAGCCATCTCAAATCTTACAATGGTTCAGGGCTCCAGTTCCAAATGTCAAAATGCCTGGTGCATTAAGGAGACAACGAAGAGATGGGTTGTTGGTGAACTCTTTTGTTATTGATTCACCAAAATCACCCACCTCTATCTCCCTAGATTGGGAGTTTCATTAACGTTTTGCTTTTTATTTATTTATTTATTTATTTATTTATTTATTTATTTATTTATTTATTTAATTTATTTATTAAGTAGGCTTCATGCCCAGGTGGAGCTCAATGCAGGGATTGAACTCACAACCCTGAGATCAAGACCCTAGCTAAAATCAAGAGTTGGATGCTTCACTGACTGAGCCACCCAGGGGCCCCTAATGTTTTGCTTTTTAAGATAAATAATTATTTCTCAAAAAATGTTAGTATCTGATATGGTTTTATCAATTGCATAATAGTAATGAAGGTAACCATCAATCATACCTAAAGAAAAAATTTTAAAACATTTTGAGCTTTCCGTTCAGGAAGATGAAAATAGTAATTTCAGTCTATAGATACGTTTTTTTGACTGAAAAACACGATGAAGGCCCAACAGGAGACTTTCAAGCACAACATCTTACTCTTAGAAACAAAAATGGGGGAAAATATAATGGAAACAAGGGTTTCAAGAGGAAAAGATGTGATGCACAAACTCCAGCCACATTTTTCATGTGGATGTTGGTATTTGCCAGATCAGCAGGGTTCATTGGCTCCATTACAAAGAGCCATGTAGTAGTTTACGTTAAAATGCTAACATTTAGAGCAGCTATTGCACCCTTTGCAACTAATTAAAATCTGCATTGAAAAATTTTATTTATTTATTTTTTATTTATTTCTAGGAGAGAGAGAGAGAGAGACAGCGTGAGCAGGGGAGGGTCAGAGAGGGAGACACAGACTCGGAAATAGGCTCCAGGCTCTGAGCTGGCGGTCAGCAGAGTCTGACGTGGGGCTCGAACCCACGAACCGCAAGATCATGACCTAAGCGAAAGTCGGACGCTTAACCGACTAAGCCACCCAGGTGCTCCTGCATTGAAATATTTTAGATGCTAGCTTCATAATATGCAATGCGGGTTCATGGTTTAAAAAGAATTTTAGGAAGTATGTGAGGGGAAAAATGGGAAGATTGTGCTCAAAAAGATGTTAGGCCTCATTTCTAGGTATCTGTAATCTTGGATGAGGGATGGAAGGAGACTCAAGTGGCCAGGGGGAGAGTCTGGATGAGGGGAGTGGATGTGAAGAGCCAAAAATTAAGTCCTCCATTAAGAGCAACCTCGGGCTGCNGATGAAGATCAGGAAAGTGGAGCTGGATGTAGAGACTGGCCCTCTTGAGGCAGCTGGACAGTTCTGGACAATGTTCAATACAGGACACACTGAGGCAACATGTAGGCAGTGGTATTTTGAAGGTCCAACCCAGCACCCTGGACCAAACAAGGGTGGGAGGTCTGTCCAGGAGGCAGGTCAACTTCAAAGTCATGTATGTGAGAGGTGTGATGAGCCTGGATCCAACCAGGAACCGTCCTCCACTCCCTAGGTTGGGAAGGAAGATACCAAGACATCAAATCAAGGCACTGGACTTCAGAAGAAGGTTCTCATATCAGGGCAGGTGAGTCACTGCAACAGGAAACTCTAGTCTCTCAAAGGTTTAATTCAGAGATTTTTCTCCTTCATTGTAGGGAATAAGTTTAGGAATTCTCTGGGCCTGCACTGATGGGTTAACAAGGCATAAAGAATTACAAAGCCATAGGATGCTCACACTCAAGTTTAGGTAAACAAGATTAGGGCCCCAGGAGAGAGTAGAGGGGGCAAATGCCCCCAGGATAGAAGGGTCGGCAAAAGTCCCTGGAATAGAAAGGGCGGGGCAAAGGCCTCAATACAAAGGTATATGAGGTAAGCAAGATTATGTATTCAAGGCAAAAACATCCCTCAATTTAGCACTATCGCAGACAGCTGCTCACAGGAAGGACGGACCAAATTAGGTAAACAGGTAAATAGAACTATAGGCTGCTGAGGGTGAAGTTGCCCAGAGTGGAGCTAATTAGCAAAAGAAAGGTGCCTTGTTTACCCTGAGGTTACATGCTGTATCTATCTTATCCCCTAGGCTGGCTAAGATAAACAGACAAGGTGCCTCCTGTCAGCCATTAACATCCATCTGCCTGGTGCCAAGATTTTGGTTTATATTGACCCAAATCCCTAACATCGTATATCTTCAAAACCCCCTTTCCCTCATGCCCATGAGTTAATGTTCATAGATTCATTGTTTCTTTGTTCATGCCCATCATGTTTATAAGCCTTCTGATCTTAATAAATATGGACAAGGACTCTTGCCTTTTCCTGGACATTAGCCATCTCTTGTATTTTAATTCTGGGTCCACTTTCTTGCTGGACAAGGAAGAACTTTAGACCCAGAGTCTACAACATTTCGTGTCATAGTTTAGTGACTCAGGGACCTAAGTCCTTTCATTGTCTCTATCTTTTCAGGACATCTGCTGGAGACAGAAGAAAGGGAGAGGGACTATGTGGCAATGTTTATTGGCCAGTTGTACAGTGATAGCCATGTTCACGTCTACTCATATTCCAGTAGCTGGAATTTTAGTGGTATGGCCACAGTAAATGCAAGGAACCCTGGAAAAGGTGGTCTAGGTGGATGTCTGGAAGGAAAAGGAATGGATTTGGTAAGCCACTGACATATTGCTTACCCTTGTTAGGGATGGCATGTGCCTGGGACTGTGTCTACAGGTGATTGGCAGGAGTTAACATACATATAGTGTATGTGTGTGTGTATATATACACACATACACACTATATTATGTATATGTGTATATACATGTGTATATATAGTATATTACATATGTATATATATGGTATATTATATATTATATGCATATATACACACATAGTATATATATATATACACACACATAGTATATATATACACACAGAGTTGACCCTTGAACAACATAGGGGTTACTGGAACTGACCCTCTGCACAGTTGAAAGTCTGCATATGACTTTTGACTCTCCCAAATCTTAACTACTAACAGCCTACTGTTGACTGGAATCTTTACAGATAATACGGTCATTTAACACATATTTTGTATGTTAGATGCATTATATACTGTGTTCTTACAATAAAGTAAGCTAGAGAAAAATATTAAGAAAACCATAGGGAAGAGAAAATATATTTACAGTACTGTAGGGTATTTATCAAAAAAAATCTGCATAGGGGCGCCTGGGTGGCTTAGTCGGTTAAGCGTCCGACTTTCGCTTAGGTCATGATCTCACGGTTCGTGGGTTCGAGCCCCGCGTCGGGCTCTGTGCTGACTGCCAGCTCAGAGCCTGGAGCCTGTTTCAGTCTGTGACTCCCTCTCTCTCTGACCCTCCCCTGCTCACGCTGTCTCTCTCTCTCCTAGAAATAAATAAAACATTTAAAAAACAAATCTGCATATACATAGACCCACACAGCTCAAATCATGTTGTTCAAGGGTCAACTTTAGGTATATGCCTATGTACGTATATAGATACATATGCGTATAGGTAAAAGTATTACATAGGTATAGGTATAGTGCAGATATGGGTATAGCATAGATATAGGTATAGGTATAGGTATAGGCATAGTATAGGTACAGGCATAGGTATAGGTATATGTATAGATATAGGTATAGTATAATATAGGTATGGTATAGGTATGGTATAGTATAGTATAGGTACAGGAATAGATATAGGTATAGTATAGATATAGATATAGGTACAGGTATAGATATAGGTATAGTATAGATATAGATATAGGTATAGGTATAGTATAGTTATAGTATAGTATAGGTATAGTGTAGTATAGGTATAGGTTTAGGTTTAGGTGTAAGTATAGTATAGGTATACCTACTAGGGAGATTGAGGCAGGTCTGAAGGCAGAATTTAACAGGAGGGCCTCTGAGTATCACCACGACTTCTCACCCCCGTGTGAGCAGGGGGCGACCTCAAGCTACAAGTGTCAGCATTTAGTACCATTCAGTACACTGGTTAAAATAAAGGTCTCTAAAATCCCAGGGCAGCAAAGCTGGCTTAAAATTAGTGATGCTTCATGAATTTTATGTTCATAAAATCCATCTCAGAGACACAGTTTGGCTCATGAAGTGGCCACACTCTCTCCCCTGTCTACTCATCCATGTAGAACTGGAATGTCTCAAAAACATAGTAGTGGCTCTGAAATTAAGTATTTGCAGAATGCAAATGCATCCACTAAAACACTCAATTAGTCTGACTCTGTTGTAGCACATCACTAGTAAAATCAAATCAAGCAATTTTATTAACAATTACTATTATTATTACAAAAAGCAAGAGTTAGTTGAATTCCTGTTACACTCTGGGCAGTGATCTTAGTGTTTTGTTTATTTTTTTAAAGTTTATTTATTTTGAGACATAGAGAGAGAGAGAGACAGAAAGAATCCCAAGCAGGTTCTGCACTGTCAGCATGGAGCCCGATGAGGGGTTTGAACCCATGAGACATGAGATCATGACCTGAACTGAAACCAAGAGGCAGATGCTTAGTCAATTCAGTCACCCAAGTGCCCCCAAAGCTAGGTGTTTTATTTAAAAAAATTTTTTTAATGTTTATTTTTGAGAGAGAGAGAGCACACACGAGCAGGGGAGGGGCAGAGAGAGAAGGAGATGCAATATCTGAAGCAGGCTCCAGGCTCTGAGTTCTGAGTTGTCAGCCCAGAGACCAATGCGGGCTCAAACTCCTGAACCCTGAAATCATGACCTGAGCCGAAGTTGGACACTTAACTGACTGAGCGCCCCCCAAATCTAAGTGTCTTAGATGCATGTTCTCACTTAATCCTGGTAACAATCCTACAAGGAGAGTACTGTGATGCCCATTTTACAGATAAAACTCAGGGTGATTTGGTGAATTGCCTATGTCACATGGAGTAATGGATCTGGGATTCATATCCAGGCTTCCTGCTCTCTGCTCACCCTCCCAACTATGGCAATTGCCGTTGCCCTTTGCTGAGCACCTAATTTAAACCACGGAGTGGAGTGGTGTAGAGCACAAACTCTCAAATCAGCCTTTGTGTAAATTCTGCTTACTTCCTTTTTTGAGTCTGTTTTGTCATCTGCAAAACAGGGACAATGCTAGCACCCATTTCATACTGTAAGAATTAAATGAGATGTGGCAGGTAGAGGTCTAGGACTCTTACTGTTAGCGTTTCCTCTTGTTTCCTGGCACTGGGCCAGGGTTTGCAGGATGAAAAGAAGTCAGAGAGAGGCACCTTTAGACCCAAGTCCACACTGACTCAAAGCCCAGAAAGGCAGAGGAATCTCACTACCGTCTTCACTCGGGCCTTTCTTCTCTAAAAGGTCCTTTTGATTTATTAGCAAGAAGCCATCTGCTGACTACAAAGGCAAAATTTCAATAATTCTCACCCAGTTCCTGGCTAAAGATGCCCAAAAAGACTTCTAAGCCAGTGACTTTCAAAGAGGGAATTTAATTCATATGCTTTGAAGAGGGGGGGGGCTTGAGGGTTGGGCGGTTTGTTATATTTTAAGTGGGAATGGAAGAGCCATCCCACATGGGCAGCATGTGATGGACCCTGGGGACTGAGGGCCTGTGAATGACCGGGCTTCTACACAGCTTGGCTTCCTATCTGTTCCTGCCATTTTAGAGGTCAAAGTCTCCCCAGACATGGAGACGCAGTCACCTCCTATAAGAGATTTGAAGATGCCAAATATAAAATCAGTCACACGAAGAGAATCTTACAGCCATTGTGCCTATTCCCCTGAGAGAGGAGAAAGGTGATAATGACAATACAGCTGAACCTCCACTTGTAGCTGCTCGATCTAAACAGGAAGATGCTGCCAAGCGTATGGA
Organism: Crocuta crocuta; assembly: GCF_008692635.1. Taxonomy (NCBI): domain Eukaryota; kingdom Metazoa; phylum Chordata; class Mammalia; order Carnivora; family Hyaenidae; genus Crocuta; species Crocuta crocuta. Next base: position 2,406,048 of record NW_027529669.1, read on the forward strand.
TGCCCACCGACCTGTGCACAAAGCTAGGATCCATTAGGCATGTCAGAACATGAAGCCACATCTATGTAGCACCCCTCCTTCTCACACCTCCAGCCACCTGCTCCATCTTCTGAGCAGGGGAACTGTTTTCTGATCTCTTGGAAGGAACAAATGGCCTGAGACGTTGAATTGGAGAAATCGCTCCCCATCCCGCTCCCCCAGGCTCCCCACAGCAGTTATTAGTTGAGGACCTATGATGTGCCAGAGACTATGCATTTGTTATGACATTCACTCTCCCCATGACACTCAGAGGTGGAGATTGTGCCTTCACTTCACAGATGAGGAGATTTCGGTTAAAAAGTGCTTAGTGCCGCTCAAGGTCATACACCCGCTGAGTGACAGATTTGAATCATTGAGCCCCTCACCAGAGTCCCCTTCTCTTACGCCTGAGATGCTGAGTTCCTTGGCCTGGGCTGCAGCCCATGCAGTGCCCGTGCTTGGAGCTCTCCAGGTGAGTCTAATGGGCTGCCAGGGCTGGGAGCCACTGCACTGCATCAGCCTTCCTATAAATCCGTATGTAAATGGGGACTATATTCCATCCTGCATCACAGATTCCTTTGGGAGTCGGGGTAGTTGTGGATCTACCCTACAGAAAGATAAATGTTGATACAGAAAAAGTTGCACACAATTTCAGGTAATTGCGGAAATTTTGAAGCTTCTTCATGGATCCCCCAAGAGTCATGAACTCAAATTAAGGTCAAGTCTGTAAATCCTTGCTTCCAATTATGTAGCCACACAGGGGGGTTAGTTGGAAGCCTTTAAACAATTCATTTTCTTTCTACTGATTCAGAATTCCTGGATCTGTAGTCCTCAAATATGTTCCAGTTGATTCTTATACATCCAACCAGAAGCAGTCTTTGGACTGGTTTTTGGGAACCAGCTCTGTAAATGATGCCCATGCAATGGATCAGAATTCATTTCTGTCACCTCTAATGTTGGACGAGATGCCTAGCCGCCTGAATCTTCTTTCTTCTGAAAAAATGGGAAAAACAATAGTCCCCACCTCGTAGAGTTGACGTGGGATTAAATAAAATATTCCATGTCAGTGTTCAGCACAGTGTCTGGCACGTAAGTGCTCAATAAATATTAATTTACCCTTGATAAATTATTTAGTATTATTTGTCATTGATGCAATTGATCTCTGTAAGTGGGCTCTTGGTGATAGGAGTGGGAACGGAATCTAATTTCTAGCAGACTATCAACAAAGATACATGAAAGAAAGGAACAAATTGAAAGTTTATTAAGCATTAAGAATAACAGACATATAAGGGTTTGGACTTAACAGCATAAACACCACCAGTATCATGGTGTACAATTAAGCTGACCTCACGTGAACTTGTACCTGTTTAACAGATACAACCTTTGTGGTGTTGCCAAAAAGATAACGGTTACCGTGGTTGTTATGTTTGGGAAGGTTCTCCAAAATTTAAGATGTTATGATTCAACTTAAATATTCACACACACACACACACACACACACACACCTCTACATACACTTGGCCCTCTGCACAATGTACTAACTTCAGTTGTCAAAGTCTAATCCAATCGAGATCTAGGATAAGGCTTTGCTCATTTTTAAAATGGCTTTATTAGTTGTAGAGAAAACCAGGAGGAGACCTCAGCCTCCCCAGCGGGGCCCAGGAGCCCTCAGCAGGGAGCTTCACCCTGAGAGCAGAAGACGTCTAGCACACGGTCCCCTATCACCTGCAGCTTGCCGACCCCAGGTTAAATCCCAGCATCCGCACTCCACACAGGCGAACGGGCCAAGCCAGGCTGGCTTGGGACAGCTCTGCTCAACTCTGACAAAGTCTGAGTTTACCTAAAAGGAACACCAGGGGGAAATCAGATAAACAACCGGAAAAAAACCAAGTGTACCTCTGCGTGTTACAGAATGCTCGTTGTTCTCTTCAGGGGTGGGTGGAGGAGAGGGGCTCCACTGAAAATTCTTTTAGGCTCAAGACCTTTTAAATGCACATTTAGAATTATTGTGTGTTCCTCACAAAACCAGAGAGTGGGAAGGAACCCCTGGGTTCTCCAGCACAGCATCCTACCCACCCCACACCACATCCCATCTGCAGGCTCCTGGAACAAAGGGTCCGTCTGCTTTGAGGGATGACTTCCCCCAGGCCTGTTGCACTGGAAGATGAAAGGCCTAGCACAGTCTTGTCCACTGAGTGTTTTGAATGGTCACAAGGTGGCCATTTCTCCAAAGGAGGACGTGATCGCTTCCAGCCCTCCTATTCCTTACCTGCAGCCTCAAACTGCATGAGGCAGGAGAGCTTTTGCCTTTCTCTTCAATTCTAAGTCCACAGAAACGACACTGCGACCTTGTCAGGAAGTCAGGCCGCTCATTCCAAATTGTATCTAAATGATGTTGGCACGATAGGATTTGGATTCATTTTTAATGGCTGAGTAATTAATCTCCGAAAGATGCTTCTGATGAAAAGGTGAAAAATGACAACAGGACTCTTTTAATAGCTGCGGTCTGCAGAACTCATCTGACCCTGGCTGATCCGAGTCATTCCAGATCGGGCCACGGCTTCCTATGCCAGTGAGCAGAACTGCCTTATTTACTAGTTAATCGCTCTCGACAGAAAGCAGCGAGTCCAGGAATGAGTGTTCATGGCGGGGGGGGGGGACAATAACCTACACATAAGGCACGTGTACAGACTCCGAAGATTTTTTAATTTTAAGACGAGGTAGGTTTGTGAAACCTCTCCTGGCACACCAAAGAGTAAATTTTATTATGATCTTTTTATTTCTTCCTCAGAGAACATTTGTGATCTTCATTTGACACAGAAAACCTCATTCCAAGAAAGACCAGTGCTCAAGTCAATACAGTTTTCTCAGCCACCATCTCATGAACTTGGATGGTCCATGGAGCAACGCTTCTCCACTTAAAGACATTGGCTCGTCTCTGTTTTAGTAACTCCTGCCACTGAATAATTCTGCTGCTATTGGTCTCTCTACCTATAAAAAAGCCAACGCTGCATCCACTGTGTCCCTTCTTAAATATTACTTATGCAGTTCTGCTTCATTTGGCCAAAGGTTTTGTTTCTTTTCTTAGTTGTAGACCTGAACAATGCAATTCAATTCCAAGGCTCTCGCATGTCTGTAATCTGTAGCTCGGGACAAAATGAGTATCTAGTAGAAATATCCTTCTAGTCAGATTTCCCGAGACTATAACACGGAGACAGAAGCATTGCTGGTGGATGAACAAGGGGATCACCAGGTCATTCAAGAATTAGATACTCTGGAGGCAGGAGACTAGAAAATCCCATTGGTGAAAGGGTGTTTTAATCTAGCACAAAATGTTTCTTTGCAATAACAGCAGAATCTCTTGACATTACACAACTCGGTCAAACAAAGAACAATCATCTTTAAGGTCAAAACATCTACCAAATTATAAACCATACACATAACACCAATATCAACCTTATACTGCATAAGACGCACGTGCCCACAGAGGGGAACAGAATTGTTTGGGGTACTTGCAGTGATATTTCATTCCAGAAACTCGTAACTTTGAAGTGAACGTTTTCATGGCAGATGCTTTTCCTAAAAAAAAAACACTGTATCAGCCAATAAATATTTGACTAACATCCACTTTGTGCTTTTGGGTGACGTTAACTGACTTCTTTCTGAGACCTAATAGGAAACAAGAAAGCTCCTTATATATTTTAGAGCGGGATTCGTCACATCAAGCTTCGATACTGTCATAAAATTTTAATTTAAAGCAAAAAACATGCTGATGTATCAGTGATAGGCTTAAAATATTAAAGACTTCAAAAACCACCAAGCGCTTCTTTTCTGTACAACACTGATGAATATATATCTTTGCTATATAATTTTAAGACATGGAATAGTTTTCCTTTTCTCTTTGCTATATATAATATATGTCTTCCAAAATACATTGTCAGTATTTATATCTGAAAAATACTGTACAAAAAAGAACTTCCTATAATTACTCTGTATAAACATTAAACAATTTAATAATCTCTCCTTTTGGTCTATAGTAAACATTTAAATTGATTGGATTAACCACAGTTTGTGACAACACCATCCTCTTCCGAGATACACCAGTGTCTTTTACATTCATTTTTCACAAGTCCTCTTGATAATAGCACATACTTTCAAAAAGCAAACAGAAAATAAGAAACATAAGCTCCAGAATCATTAATTTATGAAGCATTCGAAAATGACACCACTAGGAAAAAGGGTCTTACAAAACATCAACTCATTAACTTAATTAACTGATTTTTAAAAACAGCAAGGTATAATTCACAAAAATATATATATTACCAAAAAATGGGGAAAACTGAATCTTAAGTAATTGTTTTGAATATCAAGAGGGATATGGAAAGAGGGAACTAGAAAAGTGTGTGTGGGGGGGGGGAGAACAGAGAAAACAAAAGCAAACATCAATGTCAAAAGCTGTTCCAAGATGCAATTTTTTTTTTTTTTTGGCTCCTACACTGATAAATTAATCCCTCATTCTTAGACCTGGCATTTCCCTCTGCTTCCTTGTCCTGGGGATGTTCTGGGCATGCTCAAATGCATTACTGTAATTTTTGTTTTTTAAAAGACAGTGAAATTCTTAGGGAACATATCCTATGTGCACTAGTAATACTCAGGCAGCATGCTCTAGCGTACAATAGGATTATTGCTTTAGGTACAGACGGTGCAAAAACACACTCTGTGTTCTAGAATAGTACTCTTACTTACCTGGGGTTTGTAGAATTAAAAGGAAACTTAGTAAATACCAGTAAGTAAATATGGAATCTAATAAATCTAAACAGCACTTGAAATTTGAAGACAATTATCACCAAAACTGAAAATATGAGGAAAGCAACCTATAACTGAAGAAAGAGAGAGAGAGAGAAAGAGAGAGAGACTGAGATTGAGCGAGATTGAGAGAGAGCTGCAGTGTAGTGCTAAGTGATTTTTGTGCACCTTATTAGCATGGTAACTTACAGAATAAACAGAAACAAGAGCTCATAGTCTTGACAACTGAGATCTACTATTTTACCAGGGCCCTGCTTGGTGGAGCCCAGCAGAGGGTCCTGGAAGAGCAGGCGGGAGCCACCAGATAGTGACACGGGAAGGGGCAGGAGGGGGGGGCGGGGCAGGAGACCCCATGAGGCATCTCCACAGTCCAGTAAAAACACGGCACCTTTCTTTTTCGGAGCTGAAAGATGAGGAGAGGGCTACCTTAACACGGCAAGTGGAAAGGCGCGCGCGCGCACCGCGGACCACACGGGAGCACAAGCACGCGCGCGCACGCACGCACACCAGAATGTGAGTCAGTCGTGTTTATGCCTCTGGTAAAGTGCTGATGTCAGAAAGGTTGGTTCGGGTGTGGTGCTCTCAGGCGGGAAACACACTGTCCATCTACTGGAAAGCCAGCCCACAGGAAGCCATCCTACAGGGGCCCGTGCCTGGCCTCGTACTTGGCAAGTATGTTCTTGCATTTGCCCAGCTCCTTCCGCAAGTCAGCCACCTCTTGGCGCAGGGCCGAGTTCTCCTTCTCCAGGAAGGACGCCCGGATTGCGATCTGGTTCTCCTTCAGCCGCCTGGCGTCGCGGGAACGCTTGGCTGCCATGTTGTTCTTCCTACGCCGGGCCCAGTACTTGTCATCCTGCTCATTAGTCACAGGGGGAAAGAAACAAGATGTTAGATTTCAGCCGCGGCGCAGGGGCCCGGGGTGGCGCCCAGGAGCCAGGGACCCACGCATCTCACTTCGCATCTCCTTCCCTGACAGTCTGTTTGCGTCTGAGACTACTGCTCATGCGCCGTGGCTTCGCTCCCGCAGCGTGGACGCACCTGTCCCAGCGCGCCCCGCCTTACTCTGCCCTGCAGAGGCGACGCCAGGGGCTGCATGAAAGCAAGTGGCTCACCTCACACCCTAAACTACATTCGGATCACAGTGCTTTCTTTGCTGAATGTTTTAAGAACCCTTTTCTTCCACTGGCGCTCATACGCTTGTTGGTAGAAGTCCATAGGATATTGTTGCAAGGCGACTTGGCAATATCTATCAAGTATTTAAATGCACTACCATTGATGAAGCAACTCGTCTTCTAGTATCTGCCTCCACCCATCTGCATGCATCTGCACACAGACAGACACCGGGCACAGAATTTTCACTGCAGCATTGTCTCCAATGGAAAGAGATGGGGGAAAACTAAGCAGTAGGAGATTTAATAACTACATGATGGTAAAGCCATACAAAAGGATACTCTGCAGCTGTTACAAATAATGATCCAGCTGAGCCAAAAAGATGTTCACGATCTACCACAATGTGGGTGGAAATGGCAATTTACTGATAAATATGTATGGCCTCATCTCACTTTGGTTAAAAAAAATCACAATATTGTATATCATAGAAAGAGGCCCGGAAGGATTTATACCAAGTTATGAAAAGTGGTGCCTCTAGAAGGGGAATCGGAGGAGGGATGCCAAGGAGAGAAGTGGGATCTTTCACCTTTTCTTTCTGATGTATCCCTTGGTAATTAAAAACAGAAAGAAAAAGAAAACTCCAGCTGCCTCTGATCAATATGCTCAAATGTTGTGGCTAGCATTTAAATAATTTACTCTAATTTCCTGTTTAACTGTTCTCTAGGCCTTAATTCACCTGGGTACTATTTAAATGTGGTCAGTGTGAAAGCAATGTGTCCTCTTCCCCTCATCCTTGCCTCTCCCCCAAAGAAAGGAAAACTTTCCCAGGAAGACTAAGAAATGTCAATCTTCTTTTAGGTCTTACCAATTCATTTATGGAGCCACCTGGTGTGTTTTGCAAACCCCTCTTTCCAACAACTTGCAACAGCAAATCCCTCCATCCTAGCAAGGCTAATATTTGCAGTTACCTGTCACCCAGAATGAGTGAGCTGAGGCCAGTTCTTTCCCCCCCCCAGGATTGCAAGGGGCAGTCGGCACTGGAGGAAGTCACGTGGGTTAGGACCACGACTGCAAGGAAGGTCAAGGTCAGTGGTGCACACCCATACCTGCCCGTTACCCTTGGCAAACATTTGCCCTGCACAAAGACGGAACGTGTGAGATAGAATGTCCGTGCACCTTGTGTCGGCCACTCACAACCTGGTACTGTTATTTATAAAGCACACCTAGCATAAATAATAATATGTATTTGGTACATATTATTGTATATTATATTACCAAATAATATTGTATATTATTTGGTATATTGTATTACCAAATACAAATATTATTTGGTAAATGTACCAAATAATATTTGGTACGTTTCATCATAATATGTACCCAAATGGAAAACTGATCTTCATAAGAGCTGGTACCTTCTTTCAGAGAAGAAGGCTGTCCTTTGAAGAATACCTGGATAAGTCAGCTGCAGGCAGGTGTGCTGTGGCCAGCCATGGGATTTGTCATTTGTGCTTGGAAAAGGGAATAAGGGGCTGAAGAAAGGGGAGAGAGTCCTGGCCAGCTGGTTGGTGTGAGCTGGGAGGAGCTGAGAGAGTCACAGGACTTCACTGGAGGTAGGAAGACCTGAAGGCATATTAACAACAGTGAAGCCTCCAGTTCTGAAGGCAGCTGTTTGTTTACTTTGATATAAGCCCCAATTCCACTCTACTAGTCTCAGTGAATCTACCACATTCAGTGTTCCTTGGGCATATGATTCCAAGATTGTTTAAAAGAGGGGCTGACTCAGTACCCAACGCAGAGGAACAGGAGCATGGAGGTGAAGGAGTTCATGAGAACAAGCCCCTGGGAAGTGGCAGAAGTTTGGGGACTAGAGGGAAGGGAAGGGGTGTACTGCCCTAGGCCATGAACTTGGTGGTGTGTGACTGGGTATTAAGGAACAGGAGGTCACCAGCTGACCTCCGGGGAACAACCAACATTTCCGTCTCTTAGAGCTCTTCTCACTTGTAAGGTGTTTTCATTTCCCAGCCTCCCCTGTCCACACATGCAGGCCAGCTAGGAAAGGTGTGGAGTGGGGACCATCTCAGGTGAGAGGGGAGCTGGGAAGAGGAGGGGAGTGGAGCAGAGGCTGCAGAAGGCAGGAATGAATGATGGAAAGAGGAGTACCAGAAAAACCAGCTTGCCTCCCTTTGTTACCAGGGCACGGTTGGAGGAGGGGGGCGGGAGCAGGATATTGAGTGCCAGTGACCACTTTGGCACCATATTCCTGTCCTCTTCTCTATTCCCTGATGCAGGTGCTATCTGGCTAGCCGGCTGCCCCCACCCAGCAAGGGCCCACCCAGTCCTGCCCCATCATCTTCTGGAAGGAAAGTCTCATGTTTGACACTACCTCCCCTGGCCAGTCCCCTCCTGAAAGCCAGTGATCCCTTTCTCTTGCCAGGTTAGAAATTCCTCGAGAGTAGGAACACGATCAGTTCTGGTTCACCTTGGTGTATCCCCAGGGTTTGGAACACACAAGCCTTTAAAATATCTCTGTCAAGTGAATGAATGGACAGTTAAAAGTATTAAGACATCAAGGTGATTAAACCGATTCTCAGCTAGGAATCGTGGTACTGCGTATTTCTCCTGGGGCATGCACACTAAAGGAATGGCTCAACAGAGCGGTTCAGGCAACTGTGGGCAAGACCATTTATTAGTGGTGGGGCTATATCACTCATTTAGTTTGCTCATCCAATGCTGGGGGACACAAATACGTCTCCCATCCACCCCCTAGCTCAGTCCTCTCTGCTGGAAGGAGAAATAAGTTACAGCTCTGCTTCTTGTTTTGCATAAGATCATGGTCTGTGGCCTGAGGCTTCACTCACAACTGAAGAAATCCAAGGACACCTGGCAGAAGAATGTTCCTGCCTGCTACCTACCTGCCATGGGAGAAGGTCAGGCATGGCCATGACAGCCATACTAGGCATAATTCCAGCACAGACTGTTTTCACATGGTCTCTTTGTTGCCAAGGTTACCTGGGTTATTAAGTGAGCTTGCTCTTTGCTTTGAACTTGTAAATCTGGAGACCCTGTGAAGTTCTGGCTGGAAGTTTTATCTACTGCTCAGCATCATCCTTCTGAACTACCCTATGTTCAAATGGAAATCCATGCTTCATGGCTCCCCAGTTTAGCTGAAGAGGTGAGCTCAGAAATACACACAGGATCGGGTGGCTAAGATGAAGAAAAGCATCCAGCTGAAAGAAGATACTCAGTTTCCCAGGACCTAATTCCATGGCATTTCTTACCTTATCTTAGTCTTGACCATCAGTTCCCTGACTTGTTGAGATTTTTTAAAGTATTATTTATTTACATAATCTCTATACCCAATGCGCGGCACGAACTCACGACCCCGAGATCAAGAGTCCCACACTCTTTCAACTGAGCCAGCCAGGAGCCTCTTTTTTAGATTTTGTGGACTGTTAACTATGAAATTTACTCTTTTGATTCTTAGGGCAACAGCTACTGGTTTGTCACCCAAGGGACCCTGCTGTGGCCCCTGTCAAAGCCAACATGCTGCAGTGACCTTTCTGGAAACTAGAAGACTTGGGGACCAGGCCTTCCACTAACTAGCAGTGTTCACCTCACTTCACCCTTCTATCTCTCCATTTCCTCAACTGCAAAACAGTAACTTTGGTGTAATGAACCTCTGAGGTCCCTGGCAGCCCTGACATCTGATGAGTCTGCTACAATCAAGGTAACCTCAAGTATGTAGGCAACAGCAGTGATTTCAATCTGCGGGGTACCTTTTCCTCTAGTGCTCTTTCTAGATGGCAAAAATAGGTAACAGGTTGAAACTAGTTCCAGGACAATGTTCCAAACTCCCACGTTCCCAGCCTACAAGTGACTTTCCCTCTGAACCACAGTTAGTTTTGAGAACTGGGGGGTCAGAAGTTAGAAAAAGGCTAATTATGCCTGGTGTCAATGCCTCTAACGTATACAATCAAATCTCGATTGTCCATATGATTGGAAGGAAGCACAAACTCAAGAAATTCTAAGCCATGGCTAATTAAAATGGTTCTATTTTGGGATTAGTGGACATGGCATAATTTTGGAAAGAATTCTCATTAATTATCATTAAATGTGTCAGATTAATTTTGTTTCTAGTTGTATCAGACTTCATAAGGTAAATCTATTTTCCTTTATAAATCATGTGTCCCCTCAACACAGATGAAAAGAAACAACAACTTGGAATTAACTTTTTGTTGAGATACTCAAGTGACCATTATTTAAAATACAGAGTTAATTACATATCAACGACAGCAGGGAATCCACCAGCTTCCTTGAGAAAACCCCACCCAGGTCCTCCAGGGTGGCAACAGGGAGACAGGTCTTATCTCTGGCTGTTATTCCCTGGGGCTTCTGGGGAAAAGGCAGATTGATTATTAACAAGTTCCCCAAGGAAGGTAAGCCTTGGAAAACTATTGGTCCAGATGTCCTTTGCAGATAATTTCCTTTCTCTTTCCAACCCTGAAAGATTTTGGGTTTGAGTTGATCTTATGGGGTTGTCATAGCATTCTCTGCAGATAGCAGCAGGTTTGTTTCCTTCATGGGTTGTAAATCACTCCAGCATTTTTATTGCTTCTTCTTTCTGTGCTATATCAAGACATGCAAGGCATATTTCAGAAGATACCCAGGGAGAAAGCAACTTGCCCACAGTTCACATGCCAAGAAACAGGATCAGAAATCACAAGTCCATGGTTCACTAGCTTGTGTGATCTTCCTAGAAGTCACCCTTTTAATCTGCCTCTTGACCCCACCCTCCATTTGCCCAAAGCCTGATGACCAGTTCCAATTTACCTTCAGATCATCAGGGATGAAGACTTTGCGCGCTTTCTTAATCATGGGCTGTGGCTTCAGTTCTTCCTCAGAGAACTTGCGTTTGCGAGGGTCAAACATTTCCTGGCCAGGGATGCTGGAGAGGGCAAGATCTGCCGGGTCTGGCTCATAACCCACAGGGACCTGGATGGTGTCAGGATCAATGGGACTCGGTGTATTGCGGTTTGCTGGCAACAGCTGACCTGGAATGAGGCAGGAGCTTTAATTCAGGAATACTACCAGAGCCCCAGATAGCTACTTGATGATATTTCAGGATAAGTGGCAAAAGTCTTCAACTTACTTATATATGTCTAACACTGTTTATTTTATTTTTCCTCACTATGTTACTGAGAACACAGCAGGTTGAGTATGATTTTACCCATGTCAGATGAGGCAAAACAAAGACCCACACACATGTTTGCAAACTAAATTTAAAAAATATGGGGCACCTGGCTGGCTCAGTTGGTTAAGTGTCCAACTTGAGCTCAGGTCATGATCTCACAGTTCGTGAGTTCGAGTCCCGCACTGGGCTCTCTGCTGTCAGCTTAGAGCTTGCTTTGGATCCTCTGTTCCCCTCTCTCTGCCCCTACCTGACTCTCTCTCAAAATTAACATTAAAAAAATTCATGCATTCATTCTTTCCTATAACACATTCACGGAGCACCAACTATGTGCCAGGTACTCTGATTTTACCTTTATGGTGTTTTCCAGATAAGTCAAAGAATCAGACCCATCACTAGTCAGTTATGATATAGTGAAGGTGCTGAGACATAAGTAAGCATCACGTGTTTCCAGAGCAAGGGGGACAGTATATAACACAAAGGAGGTTAGGGATAGTTCGTAGAGGCGACACTTGGTGTAGCTGCATCTTGAGACAAACAGTAATTAGCAAAAAAAAAAAAGGTAATCTAGGGACAAATATAAGCCAGAGGGCTGCCTTTCTGAGGGGCACAAGTGGTCTTGGGTAGCTGTAACACTGACTCAGAGCACAAGATGAAGTGGAGAGAGACACAAATGCAAGAGATGTGGTCAGGAGGGTGGGTAGTGGGGATGTTACAAAAGGCACCAAATGTCACTGAAGGGTTCTGAGCTCCGAAGTGACAGGCAGAGCTGAAGTCGGCAGAGAAGACTCAGGCAGCGTGAGGAATGAACCAAAGGAGGGACCGTGGAGATGGGACTCGGCTTCCAGGGTGCTGTGATGACCCACGTGTGTGTCTATGTTGGCAGTGGAGACAGTGGGCAGAGGGTATGTTCAAGAAGCATTTCACAAATCAGAAAGGACACAGCAGAGGGGACCTGACTTCCACTTGCGGTTCTGCCACCCCTGAAATGCACAAATGTCCCCAGAACAACGGGCTTATTGTGCTTCCAAATGTGTCTTACTGGTGAAAGTGAACTTAATGACAGACTGCGATGTTTACGCGGGCGGCTCTGAATCTCCACTTCTAATTTCATCTGAATTTTACAATTGCCCCTTTCACACCCAGAGAATAAAGGATACAGCCCGACTGTGTTTGGCACACCTCCCCCCCTCCCCGTCCCTCCTTCCTCACTGCCGATGGTTGGACGTGTGCAATCTCCTTTAGGCTTCATTAAAACCTACCCCAGGTTGAAGCACGAAGCCAGGGGCTCACATTCTAGCTGAACTATAAAACCGTGCTCATCTGTTTTCTGGAAAGGCCTGGTGGGGAGCCTGCAAAATGAATGTTCTGGGTGACCTTTTAGGTCCTCACTCTGCTTGGAGCTCTCTTTGTATCCTGCTTGCCAAAGAGGAAGAGATGGGCCCCCGAGGCATTGGCAGAGGACAGAGATTTCTCATTAGCCAGCCTGCAGCTCAGCTACAGCTTCTAGAGACTGCTGAGTTCGGTACTGGATGGTGTCAAGCTAGATTTGATCTTGTGCCTCTTGACATTGCCTCAGAAAATGAACCATTCTGAGTCAAACGGGGATTTTATTTTCCCTTTAGAAATTCTCTTTGAACTAGATAACAAATCTACCCGATGCCATATCACTACCAGCACCACTGCACCAGCACCTCCCCATCACACACACACACACACACACACACAAGCATGTGCACCCTCTCCTACCCTCTGGAAGCATCTTGTGGTTAGTATTTCCCAAACCTAATTGCTACAAGTTACTTCACATTTTTCTTGAGGACTTTGGAATTCTGTTAACTATTCTATATTGTAGTGTTTTCCCTTATTGCTTTATAAATGTTAAGCTTTACACACACACACACACACACACACACACACACACACACACACTACTCCTCTACTGGACAACATGGTCTTTCATGTTTCATCTACTTTATCCCCACCCCTCCTGACCCGTGGTACCTACTTCGGAGTTCGGCTTCTACAAAGTGTACTCCTCATGTAATGGTGGCCCTCTGGGATGCTGGGCTCTGACATTCATTCGTGGACATTCTAACAACAACATGGGCTGAACCTTAGTTGGGCATTCTTTCTCCCCAGCCCTTTCTGCAGTGGAAGTAGGTCATGCCTCCCTGCAGAATGCAGAAAACCTAACTGGAGCATAGATAAGTTCAACGGCTTCCCCAGCATCAAACAGCACATGGCAATGGACCTGAGTGAACCTGAGAAACACATCCAGAGATACTCTTGTGCCATCTCGTTTACCTACATTTTCTACTGAGTTAATTCTGCTGGACTCACTCCCCGCCCCTCCCCCATTCTAAAATGTCACCATTTGGGTAATAGAAAGGAGAACCTTTATTATTTTGTCCTACCTTTGAAGATTTTCAAAATTTTTACATAAGAATTTTCAACTTAAGAATGTATTGTGCCATACATTTTTAAAATTACCAAAGATGTTCATTGTAAAACTTCAACAAATGCAGAAGTGTGTCAAGAAGTGCTTCTCTCCCCTGCCTCCAATCCATCTTGCTACTTTTCCCAGAGGTGACAGCCCTTAACTGCTTGGTGAAAACCTTAATTTTTACACATATGACTTAGTAGGATTATACTACCCACATATCTTAAATTACTTTTTCAACATACCATATACAATTTCCCACGTTAGTATAGTTTTATTTATTTATGTATTTATTTGCTTACTTACTTAAGTTTATTTACTTTGAGAGAGGGAGCGAATGCATGAATAGGAGAAGGGCAGAAAGAAAGGAAGAGGGGGAGAGAGAATCCCAAGCAGGCTCTGCACTATCAGGGCTTGAACTGACCAACTGAGATCATAACCTGAGCTGAAGTCATATGTTGAACCGACAGAGCCATCCAGGTGCCCCTACTTTGTTCTTTTTGAAAGGGTGTATAGTGTCTACCTACACATTTCCAACTGATAGATTTTTAGGTGTATATTTTTGTAGAAGAGATTCCTAGAAGTGGGAGTGCTCATCCAAAAGGGATGTACATTTTATATTTATAAATGTGCTGCTAAACTGTCATATCTACTTACACTTGTACCAACATTTATGAGTGGATTTCTGCACAATTAAATATTAATTTTTAAAATGCTGTCAATTTGATGGACACAAATATCACTATTGTTTTAATTTCCATTACCATTATTACTAATGAGACTGAACATCTCACCTATTTATTGAGTATTTATTTCTTCTGCTATATACCACCTCTTCCTTCCTATCATTTGCCCCCTTTTAAATGGATTTTGTTGCTTAGTATATAGTCTATACTCTTTATAGACTGGATATCATCCTTTTATCTGATTTATCTAGAGAAAACATTTTCTCCATGACTACTATTTTCTAACTTTGCTTATGGAGTTTTTCACTATTGGCAAGATCTTACATTGTAATGTAGTAGTATTTTTTAAAAGTCTGCTTATTTTTGAGAGAGACAGAGACCATGTGACTGGGGAAGGAGCAGAGAGAGAGGAAGAAAGAGAGAAAATCCCAAGCAGGCTCCGCCATTACCACAGAGCCTGATGCAGGGCCCAAACTCACAAAACTGTGAGATCATGACCTTAGCCAAAACCAAGAGTCAGACTCCCAACCAACTGAGCCACCCAGGCACCCCTGTAATGTAGTAATATCTTGAAATCTTCTACAGGACTGCTGATGCATAGGGACACATGTACCCCTATTTCAGCACTCTCAACAATAGTCAAAACATGGAAAGAGCCTAAGTGTTCATCAACTGATGAATGGATCAAGAAGATGTGGTTTATCTATACAATGGAATACTACATGGCAATGAAAAAGAATGAAANTGTATACATCTATCTATATCTATGAATTATTTTTTTATTAAAGTTTACTTATTTTGAGAAAGATAGAGAGTGCACATGAGTGGAGGAGGGGCAGGAAGAGAGGGGGAGAGAGGGAATCCCAAGCAGGCTCTGTACTGTCAGTGTGCAGCCTGATGTGGGGCTCAAACTCATGAACCATGAGATCATAACCTGAGCCAAAACCAAGAGTCAATGCTTAACCAATTGAGCCACTGAGGCACCCCAACACATATATGTATTTATAGATGTATATTACTCTATATTTTTCTCTAATACAACTATAATGGATTTAGATTTTCAGAATTGTGAGCTGCCCAGAATTTAATTTTGTGTGTAGTATAAGCAGGGGGTTTTACTTGATGTTTTCCAAATGTCTTAATATAATGTTATCAGTAAAGCTTGATATTTGATAAGGCAAGTTTTATACCCCTTATTGTTCTTTTTAGAAAATTTTTTTTAGATGGGCATTGAGGACTGTTGGGTGAGCACTGGGTGTTGTCTGTAAGTAATGAATCATGGGAATCTACTCCCAAAACCAATGTACACTGTATGTTAGCTAACCTGACAATAAATTACATATATATGTATATGTGTGTATATATAATAGAAAATTTTTCTTTGGTATACTTATAGTCTTCAGGGTGAATTCTGGAATCCACCTATCAAGTTATATTTTAAAAAGATTTTGAATGAAAATTGCATGAAAGCTATGAGTTAATGTGGGGACAAGTGACGTCTTTAAAATATTTACTAACCCCCAAGTATAACTTTGCATGTTTTATTTTTCTGGTATTTTCTTATATCTAGCAGTTAAGGCCTATAGCTTTCTTCATTTTAACTATTCACGTTTATGGCTAGTACATCCCTTAAATGTTTTATAGTAGCTGTTCCTAGTGTAAATTTTCTCTTATACCTTCTAATTGGTTATTGCTGGTACCTAGAAAGCTACTGGTTTTAAAATGCGCGGGTTATATCCAGCCACTTTACTCTCTTATTAGTCCTAATTGCTCTAGCATTGTCAGCTTACTTTTCTAAGAGAAAACTAATATAGTCTTCTGCCTCTAGGGACAGTGTTGCTTCCTTTCAATGTTTATAATTCCTTCTTTTTACAAGACCTCACTGCATCAGCTAGGCTCTGCAAGGCAAGGAGGAGTAAGACAGTAAAGACCAGAGATTCCTGCTTGTTCCAGCCTTTAATGGGAACAGTTGTTAGTACTTCCTCTGAAGTACTCAAGTATGAAGGTTTGTTTCAGCATCCTAATAGCTGCAGCATGACAAACTAAGGCAGCCCCAACATCTTATACTGAGAGCTCTTTTTTTTTTTTTAATCAGAAATGGTGCATGAGATTTCCTCAAAGACCTTTTTAGAATCTGTTGAGATGATCGTGTGTTTCTTCTCCTGTATTTATTAAGTCTGAGCTTGGTATTTCTCCAAGGCCTTCTCTGAAAGATCTGGTGGGGGATGGGGGTGGGGTGGGGACAAGATCAGCCCTGCGATGTAGAATCTGCAGTTTTCTGGCACACAGTTTTCTTTTTTCTAAAACCATCTTGATGAAAGTCACTTCCGAGAGGGCCAGGGAGGATTTCTGAAGGGAAGGGTAGAACCAAAGTGCTCAAATCTGGAATAAGATTGGAAATTACCTTCAAATTACTCAGAATAGGCCGCTACTTTTGTCACAGATTAGGCATGACTAAACCTCCAACTAGTATAACTGAAGATCGGCCACTTCCTACTATTCTATACTTTCACAAGAATTTAGCATCTCGTGTTCCATGGCCAACTGGCTAGAAGTCATCGATGAATGGGAACAGCAACAATCTCTGTCCTGTGTCCTTATCTCTTTTCAAGTCAACGGTTTGTTTAATTGATGGTTGCCTCAAAGTAGTCAGTTACAGTTGTATTTGCCATTTCTTCAAGGCTAATTGCAACACCTCCAACCTTTCTGTTGTGCTTCTTGTTAAGTAAACAAAACATTACATCTGCAGCAGTAATGGCAGGACAAATAGTACTCCAGTGTTTACCACTGACAAGCATTATTATCTATAAAGGAAGGCTGAGAAAAGAGAAAGTAATCTGGTATTGGCCTAAGTGTTCTCTATTAGCACTGATGGGTGAACTTCCTTGTGATCTGAAGTTTGGTCCCACATCTTGGTCTGAAATCTTTCTCTCCTCCCCATAACCAGTTTGTGGTCCGTTTGCTTGTCATCACCTTCTGGACCCTGGGTGGTCCTAATTTGAAACAGCACCATTTACCCTCTCTTGCCTCTGAGGGCACAGCCTACTTCACTACAAAACACCTTCTGAGAATCCCTTACAATACAGGGAGCCAATAAACTTAGAAGACTGAAGTAACACTAGACAGTCCCTAAAGAGTGCTCACAATATGTACAGAGATCACATAAAAATCTCACATGTACATCCTAAGGCTACGGGCTTTCTGGACATGGAGGCCAATTAGCCGGGCTCTGTTCCAATGGCAGGAACCCATTCTCATGTTCACCAAGCAGTCTGCAAAAGCAGCTATGTCCTAATGGATAAAGGTCTCACCCTTCCCTCTATGCATGTTCCATTCCATGTGACTTTGCAGTTCCAGGCAGAGTCTATCTCCTTACCCCTTGAATCTGGGCTGGCCTTGTGACTTGCACTGCCCAACAGAGTGTGGCAGATGTGAAGAGTGTCAGTTCCAAGGCTGGGCCTAAAGAGGCTTTGCGTGCTCCTACTTCATTCTTCTCTCCAGCATTTGTCACCCCCATAAACATGCTCAGTCCAGCCTACTAGGGAGCGAAGGGCACATGGAACAGGCCAGGCTAGGTCAGCTCCCTCGAGATGTGAGTCCAGCTCTGATCAGCAGAGCCACCAGACCAACCCATACCATTTCAAGGTAAATCAACAAATAAACCTTCATGTGTGCATGCCATTGGGTACTTGTGACTACTTGGTGAACATAATCATGAGATCAGAGGCCTGATCTACAGAGCTGGGCTACTGTGTACAGGGAGACGATTACGTAATAGCATTAATAGCACAGCAGGGTTTTTCGATGTATGGGGTAGTGGTTAAACTGTGAAGTGAGTCAGACTTGGGTTTGAATTCTGATTCTGCTACCAGTGTGTTGTCAACTTGGGTGTTCGTGAATAAAGGACAAGAAAGAAATACTCCCCCATTTCCTAATAAGGTCTGCTTTAAGGAATAGAACTACTGGGGGACGTCTGGGTGGCTGAGTTGGTTAAGCATCTGACTTTGGCTCAGGCCATGATCTCACAGTTTGTGGGTTCGAGCCCTGCGTTGGGCTCTGTGCTGACAGCTTGGAACCTGGAGCCTGCTTTGGATTCCGTGTCTCCTTCTCTCTCTGTCCCTCCCCCACTCATGCTCTGTGTGTGTGTGTGTGTGTGTGTGTGTGTGTCTCAAAAGCAAATAAACATTAAAAAAAAAAAGAAACAGAATTATTGGTGTTCCCCACCCCCTGCTTTTTTTTTTTTTTAAATTTCCCTCTCTGAGTTTCTTCATCTGCAAATGAAGATTACGATGCCAGCCTCATGGGGTTGTATGAACAATGAATGAGATAATGTGTCTATAAATAAAGTGCTTAACACAATGCATAGTACCTGGAAAGTACTCAATAAATGATTTATATATAAATACAATTACAAAATATAGATGCTGTAATCACAGATGGTTAAAAAAAACAGAACAGGCTGTGCC
The DNA here is from genome assembly GCF_008692635.1 of Crocuta crocuta. NCBI lineage: Eukaryota > Metazoa > Chordata > Mammalia > Carnivora > Hyaenidae > Crocuta > Crocuta crocuta. Next base: position 2,424,765 of record NW_027529669.1, read on the forward strand.
CCCTTGCCCGAGCTGCCCAGTCTCCCCTGAATCACTGCCACGTCCCCCTGACGGCTCCTTCGCCTTCCATTCGCGTCTCCACAATGCACTCTCCACGCAGCTACCAGAAGGTATTCTAAAAATGCAGACCTATGCAGGGCACTCCCCCATACCAAAACCCTCCCAAGGCTTTCCATTGCCACATATGATAACATTCAAGACTCCCCCTCACTCAATATGCTTAGCCATGCTGGCCTTCTTTCTGCTCCTCACAGGGCCCAAGTAGGACCCACCCGGGCCTTTGTACTTAGCATTCTCTCCCCCTAAACCGCCCCTCCCCTGCTCTCTGCCTGCCCGTCCTTTTGTGTCATTTAGACACCAGCTCTCTGCATCTCCTCTATCCTCTGACTTCCCCCTGCACTCCGCCTTTCCAACCACCCATCTCATCACCTTTACAGTCTCTTGTCTCCACCCCAAACTCTCTTTGGTACTTCATGACCTTTGGTGACCGCCTCCCTCCACCTGCATGGAGGCTCCACCAAATGGAGACCTTTTCTTATTTGTGCCCTATCCCCAGCTTCCACAGGCGGCCCGCGTCAGGGCAGCACGCGCACAAACTGTGCGGGAACCAGAAATAAAGCCTCCTGGATCCTAACAAGGACTGTCTGGGGAATCAAGGGCTATTTTTTTCTTTACATTATATTTTGCAGGTTGTCTAGAGCGAGCACCTTTCATTTTCAAAGTCAGAAACAAAAACATTATTTTTTCAAAGAATGGGCTTTGCTACACTCGGCACATAATGCTTTCAGGAGCCCATGTTAGAGAAGAAGACAATCAGAGCCCCTAGAAAGGAAGAAGAGAAAGAAGGGGAGGAGAAAGAACAGACCAAAGAAGGAGAAGAGAATGGGGCAGAGGGAGAACAGGAAGGTGAAAACAAGGAATTAACAAACTAAAGCAGGAATCCAAGGATGAACGAAAGAAAAAACATGGAAGGGGGGGAAGGAAGAAAGGGAGGAAGGGAGGGAACATGAAAGGAGAGAAGGGCATAAAAAAGAACAGAAGGGAAAGAGAAAGAAAGAGAAAAAGAAAAGATTTAGCTGAGGACTGAAACGGGAAATGCCCTTCTTGACCCCAGCTCCTGGGAATCCATCATGACCCTGACGTTCTTCAAGTGTCCCGAGCCTTCTATGGCAGACACACTGACGTTAAGGCAAAAACGAATCTCGCACACACACACACCCACCCTTGTGTCAGATTCAGACAAGGTTCCCAGTAAGTGTGGTCCATGCCTGCTGAACAGATGCACCAAAAGGCACACTACAAAGATGGCTTTGATATAAGTAGCTCTTTTCCTGCAACTCCTTGAGCACAGTAACAGACTGTCAACAGAATTATGGGACCATCAGTGAGCATCTCCCGGAGTCTGTGGGATGGTAGGCGGGCTTGCCCCGCCCACAGGTAAGCAATGTCAGCAATACTGGTGGTGACTGGGTGGGGCCCTTACTCTCCACCAGGCCCCTGTGATGGGTGGGCTCATTTAATCCTTACAATGGCTCTATGAATGTGGAATTATTACTACCCCCATAAGGGATGGAAACAGTTTAAGACAAGCTTGGCAATGCTAAATAATTTGCCAAAGGTTGCCCAACTAGCAGATGAAATGGACTCATCTTCCGATTTTTCTGACTCTGAAACCAGAATTGGTTTTTCAATTGTGTACATGCCTCAGAAGTGGGGTCCAGAGAGCTTAACCCTGGGTCAGTGGAAAGCAGGGGACTTTGCGCTTCCGGAGTGAGTCCTGTGTCAGGACCTGGGCTTGGAGCCTAATGTACAACACTGAACTGAACCGTCAGCCCACCCCATGGGGGTGGATTGTGTCCCACATTTTATGGATGAGGAAACGTTTGGTCAGAGAGGTGAAACCATTTGGTAAAGCCATGCACTAAAAAGCTGGGGGGTAGGGTGAAGGTCGGGTAGAGTTCAGACTCCAAGTCCCCTTGATCCACAGTAGATCTGCCCTTTCTACTCTGCTTTCCTCTCAAAGGGACAGGAGAGAATATGGAGAACTCTGCAGGTTCCCTTCTCTCTATCCCAACATGGACAAGCAGCAGATGGACCCCCAAAGAGGTGGGAATAGCCTCCTGTCACGGACAAGAGCCCCCAGGAAGTTACGGCCGGCCAACCACTCTTTTCCTCTCCCTTCTTCTCTCCCCTCCCTCCACTTCTCCACTACCTCTGTCCCCCTTAATGGCCAGCCTGTGCTAAGGGCACGTCTGCCTTAGACAACACCCACTGCTGGCCACGGGGCCAGGGCTTCTGTCCATACTAGGTTTCACGCACTGGCATCCTTAACGAGCTTCTGGATAGCCAGAGATCATGCCTCACAAGGAGAAAGGCAAGGATTCCTGGGAGAGAGGGTGTGTAACATACTGTTGTGTGGATATGCAGTTGGCTTCAGAGGTTGCCTCGTGGGGGAAGCATGTTTTACATCCACACCCTTAAATGATCACTCTGCCAATTAGTGCTTGGTCTGGGCTCGGGCGAAGAAAGTCAGCCGGAACTCTGATCTGAGGCTCAGCTCTGGCCTGCATCCCTCTGCTGTGACCTGTTCTGTGAGACAGCATGGTTCATCAGAAAGCTCAGACACACTTGGACTCGTCACTGCGTTGCCCCTAAATGGCTCTGTGGCCTGCGGCTGTGGCTACACACAGTCTCGTTCTCTCATCCGCTGTGGAGGTCTGGATGGGGTGGGCGGCAGGCTGGAAGGCAAGTCCCTGTGTCTCTCCCTCATGCTCCCCAGCACCTGCTCTCCTGTAGCTGTGGCCCAGGCAACCATGTCCCTCCCCCCACCCCCGCCCCTGTGTGACCCTAGGTCCAGGACAAGCACTTTGCCCTGAGATTGTGCAGCAGTACCCAAAATGGCCCTGACTTGACTCGGCAGCTCCTAACTTGGCAGGAGCTGGGACCAGATTCACAAGGCCTCTCCTTCCAAGGGTGTTTATCATCGTGCCTCTTGCCAATGGTGTCAGCAAGAAACCTGCCTCCTTGAACTGACTGGAAGGTGAGGCCAGAAAAGCTCCTAACCTCAGCCTGTTGCAAGTCAGTCAATGGGGGGCAGAAGTTTCAGCTAGTGGTCAGGGCACACATGGGCCTTCTCGCCATGGCCCCTGAGGCAGAGCACGCTCCGCCTCCTCCCTCGTGGGCCCAAGGCCTCTCCGCATCCCTGCCACGGCACCGCACGGCACCACGGGCCTGGCTGGAAACGAACTCAGTGCCAAAGACAGAGGCCCAAGGGAGACATATTTCAGATCGGGCCACACTGGTCCAGGGTGGGGGTGCGGGGTCACAAATGGGGAACGAGAGGCACTGCCTTCCTCCCACACACTCACACCCCTGCCCCCACCCCACCCTGAAGTTACGGCTCTACAGGGGGGTAAGATGGGGCCCTTTGGTTTCCTCTGCACGTGCAGGGAACGCACGGCGGGGAGAAGACCTGGGAAGTGGAGGGTTGAATCCCGGCCACCTGCTGGCTAGCTCAAAGTCTTTGAATCGTTTTTGTGCTCCTGCTATCCCTTCTGGAGGAGGGGAGGCCCTATCCCTCCCAAGGCTGCCATAGTGACCATGGGAGTGGCAGAGAGTGGCCATTTCAAGCCTCCCTGCACCTCCACGTGCTAGAAAACAAGCAACAAGAGACATGTGGAGAGGCGGACAAAGTGAACACGGAAGCCCAGTGTGTGCTCACCGTAGGCCCCTCCCCGGGCCCCCACCACGGGCTGCATGGGGGGAACGCAGTCAAGACCCACCACTTCCCACAGAGGAGCAGTGACGGGCAGGGGCTCCCGCTCGCACTGGCTGTTGCATCCAGACCTCGCATGTTGTATTTCTCTGGCCTCACTGCACCCTCCTGACCGCCCTGGGAGGCAGGCAGGACCGATGGGGGTGTTTTGCAACGGAGAAAGTGAGCCGCTAAGCGATTTACCCGGGTCCCCACAGGATGAGGCTACTTTCTGATCAAGCAGAGAAACAAGCTCTCGCAACCTAGAGTCTATTTTCAGAGGCTCTTTCCATTTTTAATGACAATGTGCACCACTTGAATCAGCACCACCTAGGTCCCTGGAGTCTCTTTAATTGTCTGAGTTGGTGAAAATGTGCAGGCCTAGTCATTTGAAACTGGCAGTTTCCAAAATGCTGCCATGGCGCGTTATTAAGCTGTCTATTCTCCTTTGGGCTATGTTAAAATTTTTGTTTGGATCGAGAGGAGGGAGTGAAACAGGAGGCCACATAAGTGGTGAGGTCGCTGACGCTCCCCGCGAACCCAGGAGCCCGTGGCAAACAAACGGTCCAACTGTCCCTGAACACCACCCTTCCTCCTCTCCCCAACCCCCAAACCAAACCAAACAAACATAGGAAGAAAAACAGGATTGTTTTAAAGCCCGAGCTTCCGGATGAACATGAATAGGATTCAGGTGTGTCTGTGGTTCTGCAGCTTCTCAAGGAGATTCACAAAAATTCTTTCCTGTGCAAGACTCCAAGCTGAGCACCCAAAAGTAAACACGCTTTTCCAGAGTCTTCTTACCTTGGCCCCAGGCCAGGGCTCTGTGTGGCTGGCTCCTACCAAAGTTCACAAAGTCCTAGCCTGATCTGGCTGTCACCGCACCTCGCCCCTGGTCCCGCAGTCACATCCAGCTCAGAGTGTTGAGGCCAAAACCATCCTCCAAGCTCCCAGGACTATCAGCCTCTCATGCTGGCCAACTGTCTGTTTCTCCATTCTAGCAGGCTTCGAATATTAACCACACACCTCTCATGCAGGAGAGAGAAGGGAGCCATGGATCCCAATCCAAAGACTCCATCAGTTACAAAAACCTTGGGGAGACTTCCTGGGCTTCCCTTTGACCACCCATTAGATAACAGGACACAAGGTTGGAATGACAGCAAAGGCCCATTCCAGCTCTGGCAATGAAGTATCCCCAAAGCTCAAGGGAGGTTTTTCTTTGTGGTTTATTGTTTTAGGCCACGTACACGCCATTCTACTAAGGACTTGGATAATTGCAATTCCTTCCGAATTAGTCTCTCTGACACCTGCGATCCTGGCTGCCAATACAGCCACCAGGCTACTCTTTCTAGAGCATCTCCAGGATCAAAGGTAGCCAATGGCTCCCCACTGCCTCCCATTTCTACACTGTTGACACTGAAGGCCCTCCTGATTCAGGCACACCACCCTCACCGTGTAGTCCCTGCTCAAAACAAGCTGCTCTGCCTTGTTTCCTGGACATTCTTGCTCGCATCCCCTCTACCTCTACCTGTCTTGCCACCCAACGGGGTCTAATTCAAACCCTCCTCCTGCTTAATGCCCCAGTGTGGGTGGCAAATTCTAACTTCCCTCGCAGTTAGCGTCCATATCATGTTGCACTAAGCACATGCCAGCCTAGAATTTTTACCAGATTAAGTCACTCCACAGCTTCTAAGCAATTACCTATTCTCCAATTAGACTGGAAATCTTTTCAGGGTAAGGCCTTGCCAACGCCTTGCATAAAAGATGATTAACAAAGGCTTTCCGATCAAAACATTCATTTGTGTAATAAACATTCATTAGCACCTAGTATGGACTAGGCTCTGAGAACTGATAAGTAAAATCCAACCCCTGGGAGCATACAGACGCATGTGGAAGTAGGTGAGCAAACAGATGAATACAGGTGCTCAGTGTTCTGAGAGAGAGAGAGCTTTGCCCTGGGAGCCAAAGGTTGGAGTTCAAAGGCTGATCATTAATTCAGATCCCTGCAGAGGCTGTAGAGACATCAGGAATAGCTTCTCTGAGGGAGCTGGCATCTTGGTGGACTTTTGAAATTGGCCAGGCAAATCAATAAACAGGGGGTGGTCAAGGCAGAGGGAGCAGAATATGTGAAGGCATGATGATGTGAGAAAGTTCATGGCCAGTCAAGGAACTGAATGGTTGGTACTGTTGGAGCTCAGAGGGCAAAGAGAGGGGGAGTAAGAGTTGAGACCAAGGAATGGCTTCAGATGGTTAGATTTATCCTCAAGGGTTTGGAACAATTGATAAAATACTGCCATAGCAACCAAGTGGAGGAGAGATCAGAGGGGAGACTGGAAAGGAGGGTCCCCCACAAAATGGCAGAGGACTAGGTAGGTTCAAGAGTTACTGATGAGGAGGGCTCACTATGAGCCAACTTGATATGGGGAAAAGTGAAGGAGAGAGCAAGATAAATTTTTAGGTGTCTGGCCAGGACAGCTGGAAAAAGGAGGTGGTTAAAATTCACCGGAAATAGGGACTACAGTGGAGTCAGCATATCCAAGGAAAGGACAGTGTCTGGCTGTGGGCGCATCGAGCCTGGGGTGCCTGTGCATTCCAGATGAAGAAGCTGGAGAACATAGATCTCAGTTGTGTACATGAGTCTAGGTTTCAGAAGAGCAACCCTAACAACACCTACAGATTTAATAACCTTGAACCCCCCCCCCCGCCCCTGCCCCTCCAGGTGAGATCACAGAGCCTGAAGAAAACCAGAAAAAAGGTCCTGGGGAAACCCTGACATTTTAGGGACAGGGAGAAGAACACTCTGTGGAAGATACTTCGGAGAGACCAGAGAAAGAGGAGGTAAGCTAGTTCTTGGACAAGCTGGTGAAATGGGACTGACCAAAAAGATGGTTCTCCTAATTATGTTGTTAATCCCTTATGGGCAGTCACTGTACCTCCTAATCAAGAAGCTACATTACCTCCATTAAACAAATGAGACACAATACAATGAGACAGATCAAGTAATTTGCTCAAGGTCAAATAGTTAGAAGAGGCTCCATTCAAATTAGGGCTAGCTCCAAGGCCCCAGTGTTCTTTCTACATTTCCACCTGCACCCACACACGCCCACCAGCAAAATTAGTGCCAACAATTTCCTTCAAGCCACGCTCATCTGGCCCCTTCATGTGGCACGGATCCGAGGGCTCTTCCATGTGTCTTGAGATGTTTGATGTCTACTTCCCATTCTCTGTGGGGGTATTTTGGAGGGGGGCTTGCAAGGGCATCTTAATATATCAAACCTAACAGAGGTACTTCTCTTTGCTGCCCACCGTACCTACTGCCTGAAGTTCCCACAACATCTTTTTTTGTTATTATTATTATTCCTGGTCTGGCAAGCATATGTTTTGAGGGCATGGGCAGCAGAAGTAGGGGAGGATGGTGGATGAAAATCCCCGGAGAGATCGCTCTCTCTAGCCTACAATCAGAAATATCTGTACCACAGGCTGTGCATCTAACACGGAACAGGGACATTCTCTCTCCTTGTTAGTTAATGATAATTCTGAAAGGTTACTAAATAAGCGTTGCTAGGCAATAGGAACTGCCAAAGGGGAGGTGGGTTATGCTAAGTCAGGGATGTGGATTCTTGGGGGAAAAAATCTACTTAATTCCATGGAGTCAGCTGTTATCTAAAGAAAATGGATGTTGTGCCCCCAGTGTCTCATTTGGGGGGAGGTGAGCAACCCCCTAATACTGCCGGCCCTGGTAGCTGCTTTCAGCTTCAGTCTTGTCACTGCCGGACTGGAGGTGTCACGGAAGGAATGACATTATAAAGAAGAGACAGCTCGGTCTCAGTCATTCAGGGGGAGGGGAAAGGAAAGTGATGGAGTGAGATGCATAGTTTACAGCGATCTACAGATTTTTACATTCAAATGCAAGCCAAGGCTTGGGAAAAGGCATACGCTCAGGTTTTCTTAAATAAATTCAAGTCCCACAGAGGGGAGAAAATGCCAAACAGCCACTGATTCATACAAGTAATAAAAATGGAGGGGTTATTAAATCTAGTTCTTACCACTATGTTGGTTGGCGGAGGGAAGAGGGAGACACGGGTAAATTTTCACCCATATTTATAAACCTGTGGTAAGTTAGGCTATAGTCCTAAAGTTCCTTAACATACACTACGATAATATCCCAGACCAGGCAGTTTCTTAGAAATGTGTTTTTCAGAAAAATTGAAAATTTCCACCTTGCACCTAGAGTTCGTAGCCAAGCTAAACCCATCTGGCTCCTGCCTGATGTAATCTAGGGAGAAACCGGCATGGGACAAAAATCTGCCTTTATATCTCACAGGCAGGAGTTCTGGATGCACCTTGGAAAACAGACACTAGGTACTAAGTCATTGTCAAACACCTTCTTCTTTTGTTTGTCAAGCCAGTGCCCCCCGGGACCATGCACGAGAAGGGAGGTCCCTCCACGGTAGTCTGCAAGTGGACCATGACTATCCCAGTTACTCCGAAATCCTCTGCCATTCTAATGTCTAGGAAACCCCCCATTCAAATCAGCTCAGACCTCCTCACATAAAACTCCCTTCATAGAAGGCAGTTCTTGCCTAATCGTGCTGGTTGAGTTGGTTGACAGGGACACCAACTGTAAAGATAAGCCAGGCAAATGACAGGTGGGAGAGGCAGCAGTTTCCTCCAAAAGGAAAAGACATACATGCTGTTAGATAGAGATGGATGGTCTTCAGGTTAGTAGGAGCATGAGAAGTCACTGTGTCATGTGGCTTCCCAATGCCACACAGCAAGGGACACTGATGTCCCTTGGGCAGCAGCTCAGTGGACATACAGAGGAGGAGGCTGAGCATGGCTTCAAGGGAAAGGACAGAAAAACTGAAGATGGTGATTTTTTTTAAAAAAAATCAGAAACAGGCTATGAAAGAAGGTCAATAATTGGAATAATTTCTCAAGATGGACAATTCTAAAACAGGTTTCCTGGAGAAGAAATGTCTACTCCCTCCCTCTTTCTTTCTCTCTCTCAATCTATTGAGGCTAACTGAGCAAGAGAAAGGAGACAATTTAATTCCCAGAGCTGGCAAGCTGTGTTCCAGCCTGGGGACTTTTCATACTGAAATCAGAGAATGAATTATTGGCTTTTAATACCCACAAACTCTACCTACTTCTTTTTTTTAACGGGTTTTTTTTTTTTCCCCTAGGAGAGAGAGAGAGAGACAGCGTGAGCAGGGGAGGGTCAGAGAGAGAGGGAGTCACAGACTGAAACAGGCTCCAGGCTCTGAGCTGGCAGTCAGCACGGAGCCCGACGCGGGGCTCGAACCCACGAACCGCGAGATCATGACCTAAGCGAAAGTCGGACGCTTAATCGACTAAGCCACCTAGGCGCCCCAAACTCTACCTACTTCTGATGGAATCTGAGGCCATGCCGAAAGTAACAAAATGATTCTTTCTTAAAAGTCCATAAAAAGGTGAAATGGATTATGGTTGATAATTACAGAATAGTGAGAAAAGTATCAAACTGTACCCAGGTGCTCCTTCTCAGGCTCTTGTAGCTTGAATCCTACGCTATTTTCAAATACAGATTCATTTAATGTTTATGTTTGTCTAAATAAAGATCTCCAGTTCAACGGGAACTCTAGAGAAAATGGATGGTTCTATTTCTCCAATCGACCACGTTACAGGAAGTTTCACTGTATGGATATGAAAAGGCGTGACCGGGGCATCATCACTGAGAAGTGCTGCCTCTTAATTGTACCCCCTCTATGTAAGGCCATAGTTCCCAACCCTGGCTAGGGACCGATTCACCTGTGGCACTTTTAAAAAATATAGATGCTCAGCGCTCCTTCCACTCCAACCAGAAGCTCTGTTTTTTTTGTGTGTGTTTCATTAGTTTTGTTGTAATGAAAGGGGAAATAGTCTTCTCACACACTGTTGGTGGGAATATGAACCAGAACAATTCTTCTAGGTCCTACACACTTGATCAAGCAAGTCCACATCTAGGAATTTAAACTTTAGATATGCCACAAAAATGTACAAAAAAAAAAAAAAAAAAAAGGCAACCAAGGATGAAAACAAGCTAAAGGTACTTGTTAAATAAACTATAGCATAATCCTGACAATGGGATTCCACGTAGCCAGTAGGTCCACATATACTATTGTGGAAAAAGGCAAGTTGCATAACATTATGCATAGTCTATATATACAATGTAAGTATGCATACTGTTCTATGTATAGTGTATGTACATACATATATTTCCATACTCCATACGCACACACACACTCTTCTAAACACAAAGAAGATGGAAGAGTGTCCAAGAAACTGCTGACACTTAAATCTGGGAATGAGATATAAGAACTCAAGCTGTACACTGTACAGTTCCGACTTAATTTTACAACGATCATATATTATGTTTGTAATTAAATACTTTAAAATAAATTGTTCGAAAGAGATTCACTGGCAACTTTCACATGAGGCCAAGGTTGAAAACCAGTGATGTGGGAGAAAAAGCCCTCGTGGATGTAAGTAGATCAGACGCTCCAACGTGTTAAGGAAACCCACCACCCACACAGGCTAGAGTATTCACACCATGTGATACCTCAGACTTGCCAGAAGATGGCGCCTCAGAGGCAACCATCCCGCTCGTCAGTCAAAACTTGTCAAAACCAATTTTTCATGAACCCAAGTCTTTTTACTACTCTAAGGATGATTTTATTTATGCCCAAAGCATTCTTTGCTACTGCTTCCATAAACAGAGGTTCATGCGTATTTATGTCATATGCATTTTTTCACAGAAATCCATGGTCGTTCAATATATTCAAACACAACACTGGGGAGATATTTTCCTGAAAGGAATTGGCAACGCTTGCTCAGGCCACCCCCCCTCCTCCTCTGCACTGTTTCCCTGTTGTCTTTGCTCTGCTTTACTCATCTCCTTATCTTATTCCAGAGTCAATGCCACAGAGGCAGGTGATTATCAGCCATGTGGAGCATTTGTCCTTCTCAATCTATCCACACCTTTGGCCCAGAAAGCATGGGGCATAGGGCAGCCCAGGGCGAGCACCACGAGTTTTTCTGCCCTCCCACTAACACTGATTTTCTGGAAGTGGGCGTGTTGCCACAGCAACTGTCAAATCACATCAATTATGCCGCCTCTAACCTCCCAACATCTTCTTTAAACATACCATGCTTGAGACACGTGGCTCAGCTGCCCTGGAAGTGCAGAGACACCAGGTTCCTCACCATATAGCAAAAATGTCCATTCCCCAGAGGGAAGGGAGTTAGCGCCTTGGGGGATTAACCACCATATATATTTCTTTTTATTCTCTTTTTTCCAATTTTTTTTATTCCAGTTCAGTGTGATCACATAACGCTATGATCTGAAGGATTTCCTGTGCATTTTTTTCTCTGTGCATATTTAATAGAGATTAATTCTTAACATCAGTCAAGAAAAACTCAATGAGCCACTTAAATGTATCCTTCATATTGACATAAGTTTTGCTCATTCTTCAAGACACAAGCAAGGATCATCTCTGATATTCCCTCTACACCCCATTCAGAGCTGCCCACTCTTACCTCCAGAGCTTCTCAAGTTCAAGGGATAGTGTCTCCCTTATCTCTGAATCCCCAACACCTCGTTCGGTGCCCTCAGTAACTATCTGATCAGAAAGTGAGTAAATGCACTCCAAAATTTCCATTTGCTGGTGGTTCTCCATTAATTTTTATTATGTTGTTAAATAACCGGGATAATAACCAGGTATCAGACTTGCAATTAAGATCCAAATAACACATTACAAATCCTTTTGAAGAGGGAGAATACAGAAAGTTCATTCCTAAGACTTTTATACCATCTTCTTTTTCATTCTTGTTTTTTCAGATCCAAGAAGTGCATTGAAAGGGAGGCTTCTCCATATGGGGAGAAGCAGCAAAGCCCCAAAGAAGGAAGCCATCGCATTCCCCGAGTCCTTACCAGGCAGCCTGACATCTGGTCCGCACTCGGGGAAAAGAGGCCACATCCTCACACGGAGCTCTATTTTTGCATTCCGAACTGCTGATGCTTCACTCCTACAACTCGCCTCACACACAGGAAGGGGAAGGGAACCAATATTTACCAAGTGCTGGCTGCATGCTCTCTGCTGCCTCACATCCACAGCTCAGAAGATTTCAGCCCCATGCTCTGAGTCTGTGGGGAGTCTCACTAGGTACAGCTCTCGGGGGGCAAACAGGGACTGAGCACCTGCAACTGCTTCCATTCATCCAGCTGAGGGCAGATGCAGAGCCGATGCCGAGCACAGCCACGTGTCCACAACTGCTTCCCCACACGACTTCTCAGGATGGCTAAAGGGGGAAATCTGTGTCTCCCTGTTGCGCTGGGGGCAGATCAGCAGAAGGTGGGCACTGTCTTGACTTCTGCAGACTGTGCTGTGGGCTTAGCTGAGAGGCATTCAATGTTCCTAATACCCCACTGGAGCATCCCTATATCTTCCTGGGTCAGTGTGTTTATCATTTTATGGTGTTTCACACTTAAAACTATATTAGAAGCCACCGTGGATTTTAAGGGTCCTACAAAAGCACAGAATTCATTTTTAAATGAAATCCTTCCTGATTTATATGGAACGCCTGCGTTTTGAAAACCAGCTCCTCTGCATCCTTTAACATCAGACTCCCCAGGGAACTGGCTGAGAATCAGGACCTCTGTAGACAGGCACTCGGGTCGGATTGCCGCGGCTCCTTTGTCTTCATCCCTTCCACATCTAGCCCCCGGTACACATGTGTCACTGTGTTGTGCCACTGACATGGTGTTCAGAGGTTCCGGGAGTTCTGCCACCTTCCACAATACTGAGCGGCAGTGAGGGTAGCGGCTCAGCGCGCAGTTCTGGGATCTGACCACATGGTCTCATATTCCAGCCGTGCAGACCACCAGTGTTCGCTGCTGCATTTATTTGGTTCTCTGGGCCTGTTTTCTCACCTCTGAAAGGGTGATAATAGTGCCTGCCTGTACTAAAAGTAGTGGTACCCAGAGGCTGTTTGGAGTTTTAATGAGATGATACGTGTAAGCCACTTAGCCTAGTGCGCAGATTGTAGCAAGCACTAACGAAGGGTTAGTTATTACTGTGCTGTTTCCTTTCTACCCATCCTGTGAGATGGAAGCTCCACATTCAGAGAAAAACTGGTACACGCTGCCAACCGCCTGATCCTCAGGATTTCATCAGTCAGGAGAGAAAGGGCACAGTGATCAGCAGCTGCACATGTCACAGACGTGCCACTGGCATCCCCTGGGATCCCGCGTCCTTGGGGTGAGCCAGTGTTACAACACACGACTGAAGTCCTCAGGCTGCACCATGCCCTTCTTTTAAAGTTGGTTTTGTGTATTGGTCTGTTTTCCTTTCAGCAGGGAGGGAGGGAGGTATGTGCCTCTCTCTAGGGCTAGGGAACTCTCCTCGTACACTCCAAAGGGAAACATCTGGGAGCGCTGTGCCAAGAGCCGCCTCCCATCCTCTGACAAAATGCAACCCAAGGAAATGCAGCCTTCTAATGAATTAGCCTGGCCTTTTTTTCTGGAATAAAAACAGGCTTATTTATTAATACAATAGATGCAAAGTGCTAGGAGGGGGTTAAGACCTGAGAAAACAGACTTAGAATTATTTCAGTTAATAATTAGGAGTTAACACATTCCTCTTTTTAAAAAGTTCCCCAAGACCCCAACTCGATCTGCAATGTTTAAATTCATAGATGAATGTGTACACGATGTTTGTATATCGATATATAAGGTAAATATGTTAAACTGTTAATTCTAGGAGATGGGGGAAAGATGCCTGATATGTAATATTGTTTGTATTTTAGAACGTTTTCCAAATAATGCTTCATATGCCTCAGTTGTTTGAATAATTTTCTGCGCTGTTCTAACCAGAGACCTTTGCCGCTTCACCCTGGTAGGAGGGCTGTGATTTTCCTCAACATACTACTAATGCACAATAGCAGTGGCACATGTGGGAATGGTCCAGCCTTTTAGGACGTTGCCAGAAGGTTCATGCTACATTCCCTGGTGTGGGCACACAGCACATAGTGCACTTAGAATGAATTCTGCAGGGAATGTTGAAGACATCACAAAGCCAGGGATCAACCCATTCCAACTCTCTACCTGCGGCATACACGTCAGTAGTGAGCTGTGACTCTTCAGGGAAGATACCTGGGAAGCCCTTCTCCTCTTCACCAGCACCCTGTCTGTTCTCTGTGACCCCAACTGCTGGCCGGTATGGGCAGAAGATGCAGTCTGTGGCGCCATTCCATAAACCAACCAAATCCGACACTCAAAGAAGTTACCCCCTAACACACCACACCCAGGGGCATGTCTATTGGCCAAAGAAATAGAGGTTGGTGTTTAAAAAAAAATAAATGTCTCTCTGCATTTTTCCTTCCCCCAACACAGCCTGGAACTTCTCTACTTACCTAGGTAAAACCCCAATAAAGAACCTGTTGGATGAGTTTTAAGAACTCTTACAGGTGATCTGGGAACATGCAGGCTAGAGCTGGTGCCTTCCAATTCTGCCTGTCATCAAGGGATAGAAAATTGGGGGGTCAAAACCCACTTTTATTTGTAAGCATCTAATGCTCTGGTCTGAAAACACTCTTTTCATCCTTGACTATTATATAATCAATTGGAAAATAGCAAAGCGTTCACATAGAACAGCAGCTTATGGAAGCTTTAGGATGAGGTCTGGAGCTATCACCATGTCAGCAGTGGGGTATATCTGCACTTCACCTCCTCCAAGACTACCCTGACTCAGCTCTGTCCAAGGGCCATCCTGACCCTTTGCAAAGACTCACCATGTTGAACACAATTCTGCTGGCATCACTGAAGATATGAGAGTCGGCACAAGTCTCTTTTAAAACCATTTATAATGAAAGTAATGTCTTTGTTATTTCAACAAATGTTTACTGAATGTCACCTATGGTGTAAAGCACTGCTGAGGCGATGGAGATAAAAGCCTAGTCCCCACGTCTGAGAAACTTGAAGTCAAGTGCAGAGTCATGTGTATACAGAAGTGCTTTGGGAGACAAGAAGATGGGGGTTTCAACACACCTTCACCTACTTCATTTTATACAAAAAGAAGAAAAGTCCTGCAGTATTAAAATACACTGGTGTGAGGACAGACCAGCTCAGGACCAACAACTTAACCTACTGATTTTTCAAAGCAGTCCAGGTACAGTCAATCCTGAGTGATAACTGCTCTGTCACAATAATGCACGAAGAAATGCACTGTGCATCGCTTCAGTTAATTATAAAATGAAATTACATTCCCTGAACACTTCCCCAAGCGAGGGCATGAGGTGGAAGCCTTGAGGTGGTGTCTGGCTGGGTGGCAAATGGCAAGTAGCCAGGGCTTACACATTGACCGTAGCTAATATACCACACAGATAATCCACATGAGCAATGGAGAACTGACAGTTGATGCAGACTACAGAGCTCAATCATGTGCTAGAGCTTCTGTCTATCAAAAAAGAAAACGTGACTAAAAACAAAATACCTGTCTGGCTTTATAAGGGGAAGGGGAACAAAGCTTCAAATAAACTTCTGAACTTCAACCATTTCTCAATACTTTCAGGAGGCCTCTTTGAAACTGCAGGGTGACTTCCATCTCTCCAATAACCTTCTCTAACCTCGCCTGGAATGACTAATGTGATTGCAACGGTCTAACTCTGGGAAGTAGCACTCTTTCCACCCCTCACGGAGCTTATCCATCTACTAGCCATGTGAGAACTTGGCATTATTTTGAAAGCTAATTACCGGCAGGTTTTTGAGACAGGCGGAATTGGTATCTGTCACCTCCCTTGTGCAGAGTAAGCAAAGGCTTCCCGGGGGGGCCAGCAGGAGGCTGCAGCCTGGTCCCTGAGGTTCTGGGCTTCTTTTACAGATGAGGGGCTTCCCATGGGTGGCCTGTCCTACGAAGTAGCAATCTGACATATGCACCTTGCTGGAAAAAGTTGCTTTAAATCTAGATTCACTGTTGCTTGGCTCCATGGTACTGACAGCAACAGTCCAAAACAGAAAACACTAGAATTAGAGTAAGTCTCAGCACTTGGGAAATCCCTATGAAATTTATGGGTTGGCATGACCCTCATTTGTTACAGGAGGGGTCTGTTTCATTGAGAGAGAAGTTAGCATTATTCTCACAAATCTTTGCTTTCAAATCATTTTGGTCTTTCCTAAGAAAGGTTTAAAAATTCCAGAACCAACTTTATTTTCAAGCCTGAGTCAGGCGTCAGGCAGTCACCTATGATAACTGAGTATGAGGGGATAGACCAAAAGAAGTGTATCACCTCTCTTCTCTGATTCCTCTTTTTGAAATTAGATATTTGTTTTCCTGAAGGCAAAACGATTGACTTGGTCTCTGAGAAGAGTAAGATGGAGAGGGAAGCAGAGGTGGAGAAACGGGGGTGGGGGGCATATTATAAAGTGGTAAAGTGCACGGGGTGAGGGAGGGTGATACATAAAAATAGATCAGTGAGGGAAAACTGAATGGAAGAGGTCCATTTGTTTATTTTCACAGTGTTTGCCATTCCAGGAGCCTCGCTGCAGTTCCTTCCTTCGGTGGTTGGCCCTGGACCAACATTTGAAAGTCTTAGATCTTCGGAAAGAAAGATTTGGATAACACAGTTGTTTTATCTGGGAGAGTAACTAGTTTACTCAAGAGTTCCAGGACTTTGGTTTTGATGTGATTACCTTGGCCTAAGTTTCTCTGTCCCAGGCAGTCCTGGCTGTGTTTACTGATTTAGCAAAGGGAACGAGATCATGAGCAGCATGGGATGCCTCTCAGACATCACTTCCACGTTCGGCTGGATGGGTTTATTACCTGGGCACATTGAAGATGGCAAAGACGGAGAAAAGTCAAATATTTTTTAAAGGTCCTATCTCTCTACACTCATAAGAGGGAAACAACACTTCTCTAACTTACTCCCCAAATAGACACTGCCGGGATGTTCTGCCAAGGAGTGATGTGAAAGTGTGTTCCAAAGTGAAATGTAAGCTTGGCCCAGTGCCCAGCTCTTGACTGTATTTTGCACAGAGAGCTGCAGGCTGGTGTACCAAAGGAGCACATTTCTCTCCACGTGATTGCAAGAGCCAGGCAGCCCAAGCAGATTGCTTTGTGTTAATAAAATGTGATCTCTAGACAGTACACACCAACAGCCCTGTGGAAACGTGAGCCAGGGAGAAGGACCCAGGGAAACCCACGGTCCTGGCCAAAAAGGGACCACAGTTGCCGGCAAACTCTGTTGCATCAAGGCGAGGCATTCCAGGCCTGGCGAATGCAAAATGAGAACAGAGTCAGAGATGAAAAGACAAGTCAGGTGCTCTGGTGAAGGCTGCTTAAAAAATAAATATAATCCATGGAATCCCATCAAACATGATCCTATGCAAATATTTATTCTTTCTTGGTAGGCCTTCACGGACATTTTTCTCAAGATCTGGAGTATACCTGGGATTCTCGGCACCTCCCCCCAAAACAGATTACCCAAATATGGCAGTTTGACTCCTAGGTTAAATTGTGTATATTCTGATCTTGTGTAAGGTGTGGCAAACACACATATTTCTATTCCCTCACCCCACAGGGGCCCAGCAAATGCAGTCAGTTTTCTATGAATCCAGGCAACCATGGGGAGGGAATCCTAAGCAACTAAAGCAATCACCATGGGAGGGCCTGAACCATGAACCACTTGCTTTTGTGGACAACTCCTGCCTCATGGACCCTGTGGCCTTGGCCTCCTCTGACCTCAGGAGGGATGCATTACTCAGTGCCTCAAGCATGTTAATCTACATCTCTAGCCAGGAGGTTCACAGGCTGAGGAAGAAAAGAGGGTATTAACTACACTTCCTTGTTGGGCCTCCTGTCAACACAGTAGATCACTTAATCTCCAGGACTGTCCAGTTTACTACGCCCTTTGGCCAATCTGATCTTCCCAGTTTGGGGAGCATCTTGAGGCTAGAGGTACCAGGGGCAGAGTACCAGACCTCAGGGAGTGTTTGAACCTCTCAGGGATTATTCTAGGGACTGCAGGACTTTATGGGCCAATGGGTTCCTCTGGTTGAAGGGAGCAGAAGATCCTAGAAGACACTGTTCCTCTGCTCCCCTACCCTGCAGCAGCCCAGCCCCCAGGCTCCTTGACCATGGGAAGGCAATCAGCCATAACCCGCTAATTATGGAGCAGCTGAGTTGATCAGCACCTCCCAGGCCCAGGTGAGCCTTCACCTTGGTTAATGTGCAAACCAGTTAATCGGCCTCAGGATAATTGAAAGTTAATCGTATGCAGAACTCAAGTGCAGTCATTGGAAACGGTAGGAAACAACAGTAGCAGAGGAAGTCAGGTCCACTCTCAGTGAACTTTCTCAGTCCACTCTTTTCTAGATTCTCCACAATGTTTAACCTCATTTCACCTCACTGCCTCACACACTCTTGGACCCAACCCTTGTCACACAATAACCCTGATCCCAGGGAACACGTAGTAAGTTCTCAATAAAATGTGACCATTATTAGTACACTGTTGCAGGGCATGGGTCTAAAGCTGGGAAGAGGTTGGCTAGCTATGGGAAGCATAATGGTGGGGGTGGGGGGGGGCGGTTGTGAGAAGCATTATGGGTTCAAATATCACCAGGAAAGCAGATCAACAGCACAAAAACATAAAGCTCATTGTAAAACTTACCAGAAATAAACTTGGAATATTGGTCCCAGTATCACGGGTAATGAAGGTTATCCCAAGCCTCAGCAGACTGGTAAATTCTCCAATACCTTCTTAAAGAAGGTG
Organism: Crocuta crocuta; assembly: GCF_008692635.1. Taxonomy (NCBI): domain Eukaryota; kingdom Metazoa; phylum Chordata; class Mammalia; order Carnivora; family Hyaenidae; genus Crocuta; species Crocuta crocuta. Next base: position 2,443,300 of record NW_027529669.1, read on the forward strand.
GGGCCACTTCTGTTTTAAACATCAGGAATCACTGTGGAGCACTGGGGGGCCCAGCCTCCTCATCATTCCAAGGTCCAGGTTTCCAGGGAATCCACAGCCATGACTGCTGGCCACAGCTTGCCAGGCTCAGTGGTTTGCGGCAACCTTCACTTAAGCTGTGAGCACCCACCCAAGTCTGCTTTCCACTGGAGTATCCATTGGAACCTGATGGGGACTGTTGGAATTACAACTTCTGTCTACCTTGTAATTCCTGTCCTGGAACTACACTGCAAAATCAAGTCTTCCTTTCCTCTATTCTATCAAACTAACCAGCATAAGCCTCCTGCAGAGAGTGAAATAGTATGCATCAGGGGATTAGAATAACACTCTTCCAGGACATCAGAAAGAGGCCTGGCCTAAGTTCCTGATCTTCTGCCCAATGGAGGGACCAGTACTAAAGGATCTTCCCAACCTGCTCTGTCAGGACAGCAAATACCTGGCACCAATACTGTCCCACCTAAGCCCATGGCAGACATCCCTAATTCATCACAGAACTCTTTCCGCTGAGCTCAGACCAAGCTTCAGTCTTGCAAGATGACATTCCAGGCACCTATCAATCCATAGCAGCCGGCTGGGAGGTGAAACCTGCTGATGTGGGTTTAAGTGGGGGCAAGGAGGGGTCCCTACAAACCTGAGTCCAGACATGCAGAGAAGCAAGCCAAAAGCAGATATGGCTACTGCCCTTCTGGAGAAGCTGCCATCAAAAGAACTAGCTGTGGGCTTTGGAGATTTCCCCCTGCCCCCCTGCTCTTTCTAAAAAATTATTTTGTCTGGCTAATAAACCACTGATAAAAAAAAAATCCAACTGTTGGAGCAATTATTCCATCCAGATAACTTGCTTCCAGGGTTACTCAGGAATGTTGAATACCAGGGAGAAGCCAGTGGTTCTCATTCAGAATGAAGACCATTTCTAAGGAAGAAACGAGCTTTAATGCTGTTGCATTTTTTCCCAAAGGTGTCAAACATCTTTTGCTTTAGTTTTTAAACTCCATAATTCTATACGAGTGGCAGAATGTCAGATTCTTAATCCGTCTACTTGCTTGGGAGCGGCACCATCACCCCAAGAAGGCTTTGCATTTTTTTGCACCAAAATGTGAATGTTAGTCTTCCAGCTCATGGAGTCTTAGAACAGAGTCATCGAGCTAAAAATAATACCCATGTTTTACAGGAAAGAAAACTGAGGCCTTGAGAAATTCAGTGACCAGGGACATGCAACCCAATCCTGACAGAGCCTCGATTTGGCAGACTTCGAATTCAGAGCTCCTTGTAAATGGCCTACCTTCAAATTGTTGCCACATGTTTTCTCCTCTTGCCACCTAAAAGCTAATGGAAATAAGAATGCTAACCCAATTTACACTTTATTTAAAAAATTTTTTTAAATGTTTTATTTATTTCTGAGAGAGGGAGAGAGACAGCATGAGCAGGGGAGGGTCAGAGAGAGAGGGAGACACAGACTCCGAAACAGGCTCCAGGCTCTGAGCTGGCAGTCAGCACAGAGCCCGACACGGGGCTCGAACCCACGAACCATGAGATCATGACCTGAGCCAAAGTCAGATGCTTAACTGACTGAGCCATCCAGGCGCTTCCCCCGCCACCATTTACACTTTAATTTGAATTTAGTTTGGCCAATTTTCTAATTGGTTAACTTATGTTATATTTATAAATGAGAAGGACATAGATTATTCTCAACTTACAGATGAAGAAGTAAAACCCAGAGAGGTTGACCAGTTGCTTAAGACACTTAATAGCAGAGCTGGGACTAAAAATGTATAAATCTTCTCATGTAGCTAGAGAAGCATCATGAGGCTTTGCAAAGACTCAGCCCAACAACACAGAAATCTGGGAGTGAGAGTCCAAAGACTGAACTATAGTCTTTGTATTTATTTAACGATTACTTTTAGAAACTAATCTTTAAATACCAGATTCTCGCTCTGAATTAAAATTTACTGAGTGCTAACAATCCCAGGTCCGTTCACTGATTAGCCCATTTAATGTAATTTAACTCTCATGATAATCCTGTGATTGGCTGCCATGTTCCAGGTGAGGAAATGGGGAGGAGGGTGCTCATAATTTAAGTGACTTGCCCAAGGTATCATGGCTTCTCAGGAGACCTCAGACTCCAAATCCAATTTAGTTTAGTGCCTAAAGGGTCTAACCGCCATGTGCTCATGCTATTAGGATTGTGTTTCTTCGAATATCTTTATCAAAGCTTGTTATTTCTGCCTTGAAAATGATTTCATCCTAATCTCCATGGTTTTTGGCCACCGAGACATGCCCAAATTTATTTTTAAGCTGCCTGTAATCAGAGTGGAAGGGCTGATGAAGAAAAAAGAAGGCGAACTTTGGCGATGTAGCCACAATATTCAATCCTCTTGGGAGAGACTAAATTCCAGGAACCGACATCATTTCTAATATGAGTTGATCTCCTACAACCTCTTGCATTAAGTGCTTAGTGCCATCTCGGCTGTAACACATAATGGGTACTGCTATGATTTCATATGCATTTAGCTGATTTAAACTTAGGAGCATTGTGCCCACTCTTTTATGAAAGCTCAGAGATATTTCATTAGATGTAAAAATATGCTCAGGGAGCCTTAGCTGGAATCAAGAGGGAGAAATCTTGCTTAGTTTGATGTACTTTGTTAATCTTAAGACAGGACTGTTGTACCTTGAAAAGCTTTATCCTGCCACACCCGTGTGTACAGTACACAATGTGCTATACCAAGATCCATGCCAACAGCTCCACATCTCTAATCTGGTTGAAAAACAAAGTCATATCAGGTTAATCCCAATTCTGAAATTAATCAACTTCGCATTGTCTCCTTTGTGTAAAAACTACTTTCACATTTTTCTCCACTTTCTCAATTTCTTCACACTCCTTTCCCTTTCAACAGAAGGGTCCATTTTTCCTATCTAGGGACCTCCCTGCCACTTTTCCATCTTGGAGGAAGAGTTAAGAAGGAAATCTCTAAGAGATTTACACTGGAGGTGGGGGAACGGAAGGCCAGGGAGAGAGCTACCCTTGGAGACCCATAATCCTGCCTCTCCCTACTGAAAAGCCCATCACCAACAACTAGGGGGGGCTTCTAGCTCTTCACTACATGGCCCAAAGGTATCACCAAAGATAAAAAAGAAGAAACCCAACTCACAAATCTTATAGCATGTTGGAAAGACCTGAGAGCCCCCAAAAGAAATGTGCATAAGTTCCACTTGTTCCTTTCTCCTCTCAAGCTCTTTTAGGCACAGGATCAGAGGATGGTGGGGGATGGAGATGAGACACACAGCCTGGCTGGTGGAGCATACATCTCTCAGCATAGCCACCCAAGAAAGCAGGTGATTACATGGTTACAGGATCACAACAGGGGTTTCCAGGTGGAATAGATCTTCCACAGAAGTCAATACACTCTGCCTCATCATTACCCTTTCTTCCCTACAATGACACCGGAGGTGGGGAACCATTTCCAGGCCATGGCTGCTGCAGCACAAGAGCCACTCCTACTTAAGTGTCCATAAGACGACGATGGAGGCAGAGAGAAAGAAAGAAGAGAAGACAGATCCAAACAATGAAAGCTACCACTCAAGTGCTTTGCATGTATCACCTCATACTCCTCCAGGACTCCTCTGGTGCAGGTGTGATCTCCCCCACTTACAGAGGAAACAACAAAGGCAGAAGAGTTACAGGGGCAAGATCTAAGCTCAGGCCAGTGGTTTAACCCCCACGTTATGCTGCCCTTTGATGTAGAGAGGGGAAAGCAAGAGGAAGTTGCTGCAACAGATAGATGATCATTTCATTAGTCCGACTCAAGAAGGAAAAATACCATCCTTGGGGACTGGTCTAGGACATCCCCTCTGTTGGCAGGTAAATGAACAAAAATCCTCTTTTGGTTCCATATACTTCCTGTATATGGAAATTTAAGTTTATGAATATAAAAGAAAAGCGTGGTAGAGCAAATGGGGGAGGGAGGCAGACAGAGAGAGAGAAACTGCAACAATTTGGTGGGAACATGGATTCACAAAGCCACAAATGTCCAAAGGACAGACATTCTCTTGCAGAATACACACTGTGATTATGAACATCAATTTATATACACACACAGGTAAGATCTTTAAAGGCTATTTTGTACTCAATTAAGTTAAATGTGCCTAAGATTATATTTGCATTAAGTAACCTACTGGGTGATATCTTTTTTTTTTTTTTTTGAGAGGTGGGGGTGAGGGCAGAGGGAGAGAGAGAATCTTAAGAGGCTCCACACCCAGCACAGAACCTGATGTGAGGCTTGATCTCACGGCCCTGTGATCACGACCTGAGCTGAAATCAACAGTCAGCCACTCAAGCGGCTGAGCCACCCAGGTGTCCCGATATCTTTTTTTATACAGATGGAAAAGATGTAAACTTCTGTTTAATCAATTAAAGATCAAGTGATTATAAAATGTGAATCAATGTGATGAGACTACCACGAAAGCTTAAGGGTAGAAACAGACTATAAATAAATTCAAATTGTTTCCCTTCACAACTAGTAGTGAAATTTCTTTCATCTTCAAACTTGTAAGGAATCCAGTAACTAAATGCCACTAGATGGTCTATTCTGTTTGAGTAAATTTCACTTACAATGCTAAAAAGACTTATTTTTTGATATGGATGTATATATTATTTTAAAAATCATCCAGGTAGTTACTGGCCATTTGAAATAAACATACATTAGATTCTACCTGGAAAAAATGACCACCACCTCCCCTAGGAAAGTGTATTAATATAAAGAGATCAATGGTAATGAAATAAATTCTGTGAAACTCTTATTAAGTCAGTTCTATAAATTTATCCTCAGAAAGTCTGTCTATCGTGGCTTCATTTCTCTATTTACACACATTATACTATCACTCTTTTCCCTCCAAGTCTTTCAGTGGCCTTTGGTCTCTTAAAAGCAATATTATTTTGACTGAATCTAAGATCCTCATCCTATTTTTAAACTTTTCTCTAGTAAAAGCCTCCATAATCTTCTTAGTGATACTAACTAACGAAGCCCAGCCCACAGCATAATGAATCCATTCTAAGGTGAACTAAGTCTTCTAAGGCTCAAAGCAGATGGAGTTTAACCGTTTGCCACTCTCCATATCTTGGGGCATTGAGATCTCTGATTTTGAGTAATCTGATTACTGCATATCTAGATGATCTTGTTCATCTGGTTTATAGCATGGATTCCCATTGGTCCCGGGGGGATCCTTCCTCAAACAAACCTTCCCTTTTCCCATTCAATTCAATTCATCAGGCATTTATTGTGCATGAATGGACAGCCTCGCTTAACTCTTTCCATTAAGTGCAGAAGCAATTCTAGAGCACTAACGAGACTCTCCTTTTCTGTTCTGCTGTCCGGGCCTGGATTCCATAGCAAAGACATCAAATCAGACGGTTAAACCCAGAGCTAATTAGAAAAGAAAGCATTGCTCTTCCCCACTCAAGGAGTTTTCTGCCAAAGCACTTATTTTTGCTGATCCATTTATGCAATCCCACTTTCTAAGAGAACATTTTGTCACAGATGATTTAGTGTTGTAGCTCCCTGGAGCATCTTTCTGTAGCACGCACTCATTGTTTTTAGGAATCTAAGGTCTCCCAGGCAAGATTTGAGAGGGAAAGAGGTTTAATTAGCCACAAGCCATCTCTCATTATAAGACCCCAAATTCCAAAGCATTCTCCCCAAAATTATTAATGACAAAAAATCCCAGATTAAACTTCTAAAACCAAAACTTCTCTGAACCTTGAGGGACAGGGGAACTGTGTGATTTTTCAGGAAAGAAAGTGAGACTGGATACCCCTTATGAACTGGATGGGCAGGAAGCTGAGACAGTGATGGTATTTGTTAAACTCAAAAGAGAAGGAAAACAAACACTTTAGGAATTTCCACCTTCAGTCATGGAGTGTGTGTACATTAGAAACCAACTTAACAGAAACAAGAACTGTATGGTTTTCCCCCAACAGACACTCAATTCTGCCAACAGTCCTGTAATTGTCTACTGTACAATTCATAGCTGAAGGTGAAATAGCACAGATGGACTCTTTCTTTCTTTCTTTCTTTCTTTCTTTCTTTCATTCTTTCTTTCTCTCTCTCTCTTTCTTTTTTTCCTTCCTTCTCTTTTTTTTTTTTTTAAAGTGAACTGGTTTGGATGAGAGTATCTCCTCCAGCTTGCTGTAATCTTGGCTTGAGACCAGAGCATGCTTCGGGGGTATTTGGGGAAGTCACGCATGTACTATTTGGTGTCCCCATCCCATCCCTCAAACCCTGTCCCTGTAACACACCCAAAGTCCCTTTTCTCTCTCCCTCTCTCTCTCCCCCCCCCTCACACACACACACACACACACACACACACACACACACCCCGTATCCACCGTACTTAAGCATGATATGCAATTAATTCCGGTTTCAGGTAAGAAGGAAGCCACAACTACAAGGTCAGGACTCAAGAATGCAAAACTGTAATAATGATTCCTTTGTCTCTCAGGAATAAAATTAATAAGCTGGCCAGAAACTTAGCTAAGTATTTTTAGCTCAATATTACTGCTGCAGGTAATCCTTATAACCAAGTACTATTTGTGTTACTGAGGCATCAATGTCTTCTTTCTTTTTCTCACATGTATATATATACACACACATAACAGCAGCAGCAGCAACAAAACACTCAGAAGTCAGTTCAATACACTTGTTTGCAAACCTAGTAAGCTTACAACATAGAGGTATTTAAAAGTGATGAGTATTAATGGGTTGGGTTTATTATAATCTATTTTTCTACTCCTGTGAGACCAGCCCTGCTTTTGGACTTTTAAATTCTGAACCATTCAAATCCCTCAAACTATTTTCTTGCCAAAGAGTGTTTCCCCCAATCACTAAAATCATAAAGCCCAAAATGATGGGCTTTATAAGTGAAATCTAAACCCTTTGTTTTTGAATTACTTTCCCTAGATCATTAGAACATTGTGTTTAGAAAAGCTGTTTGATGTTCAAGGGAGAGTATTTATTTTCAAAATAATAATAATAAGGAAGTCCCGGTTTGCCAGAGGAAACTATTGTGGAGTATCTAAAAATGTTTCAAATCCAACCTTGAACCCAAGTGGAAATGTCCACATGCCACTTCCCTCCTCGCAAACCTTCAATGGCTCCCCACTGCCTCCTGGATCAAGTTCAAGCTCCATAGCCCAGCACTCCCAACGCTACCAGCTTGCCCTGGCACCTGTCCCTCTAGACCCCTCCGCCCTACTCCTTCATATTCNGCCCACTCACCACTCTGGCTCTCCACAGCTCCCATTCCCAGGCCCAACACAGGCTACAACTCTTCCAAGAAGACGTGCCTCACGTGCTCTTGCCCCGGGCGCTGGCTGCTTCCTGTGAGGTCTGCCCCTTCAGTGTCTGTCCTGCTACCTTATTTATTTTTAAATACTTTACTCACTTTCCTGATTACTCTTCCCTCTCCTCTTTTCAGTAGATACTGGAGTCCTCTCTGTCCCCATCATTTGGCACCAAGGACATGCTATGCTGTCCTGTCACTCATCCTTTTACCTAACAGTTCTATCTTCCCTACGAAACTGCCATCTCTTCGAGGCCAGAGCCAAGTGGTACCCTTGACTGTCTTCCCCGGGGTATGCTGCAAAGTGAAAGCTGACGCTATTTCTGGGGACCATCCACACTGCTCCTAAAAATTCTTCTGTTGTTCCCTAACCTTCAAATCCGAGAAAAGGGGAAAGTAACAGAACTGACTCATGGTTAAGGCTAGCCTACCATGTGCCAGCTGTCATGGTGGGCCCTCCTGCACATTAGCTTTAGAAAGCTCACCTAAGCCCAACAAAGATGCTACTCTACAGATGAGAAAATGAAGGCGAAGAAGGAGTAAGGATTTATTCAGTATGGGACCATTTGGGGGCAAGAGGAAATATTACTCTGGAATGCTTATGCAAAGTATTGCCTGTAAGCAGGGGGAGGAACTAGACCTCTCTCCTCCTCCAGCACCATAATATGCCTTACGGTTTCTTTACCCCTGAGGTCATTATATTGTCTTCAAGTATAATTACTTAATGCCTGTTATTAAAAATTCAAGAGTAACATCAATTGATTGATTTTACTAGCAAATGTGTCAGGAACTTCTTTGAACTGCATTTTGTTTGTTTCAGTTTTCACCTCAGGAGCAAGGAGGAATGCACACAGGTTATAGTTTAGCTACCCCAGGTTACCTAAAACTCAGAGGCTAAACAGGGTAAGCAACACTCGGCAGAAAAGCAGAGGACAAATTCAAATGCCTTGACCACAGGCCTTAATGGGCCAGGAAAAGCAGCATACAGACTTGTTTGGAGACCAATGCTAGGTCCTCCTATGAGAAAGGAGATCAGATGGTAATGAGAATGCAACACATAGCAGCTGTTATTGAGCACTTACTGTGTGCAAAGCACCGTGCCAAGTACTCTACTTGCATCAGCTCACAAGACCTTCCATGGTCCCATGAGGCCAATCCCAAAATTATTTCAAAGTTCCAGATGGGAAATCAGAAGCAGATCATTTCAATGACCTGCCTGAGACCATGAACAAGCAGGAAGTCAGGATTCACACACGGGTTTGTTTGTTTATTGGATCTTAAAGCTCTAAAACATTGCTATGCGGCCTATAGAGAGTGGTCTCCAACATTGAGCATTCTGACGGACGCCGTGAAAGGTATGCTGGTGAGCACCTAGGGCTCAAGGAAATTTAAGTTTATTCCAAAACAATGGTTAGTGGCTTCAGGTCAAGATATTGGCTGGGATAATATCAACTATAATACATGAACAGTATTCTCAACCATTTCCATTACAGAATCCAATGCAGACCTTGTATCTCCCTGTCCCTCTCATGGTTATTTTTCCCCATTTTTTTTTTTTTTTTAAATCTTACTACTTCCCCTCCTACTTTCCCTCTTCCCTCCATATTCACTGCTGACACATTTAAAAAAATGGCTCCTGGGTAAGAGTGATTAGTGCCGTTGTAGGAGAGGGTTCCGGAGAAATCTAATAAATTACCGCTGTCTTTTCATCCTCCAGCTTTCTACATCAGGATGCTATTGACGCCTTTCTTTTCCCACCTTCCCTACCCCTCTCCTTCTCCTCTACCTAGTTCTGTCTTCATATTGCTATTTTTCTAGTCTGGTAGGCACAGTGCTCAACTGGGAAGACTCTGCCAAGCCCCTTGGCAGGAGCTGGCCTACCGGAATCCTGCCCGCCACAGCGGTGCAGCGAAGACAGGGCCGCGGGGCAGACAGGCGGGAGAGAGGGCCGAGTCTGGGGTCTGGCCACGGTGCTGGACCGAGCAGGTTTCTCTGGCATATGAGCTGCCCTACAGAGCTCAGCTTTCTCCTGCTAGGGTCGGGATTACAATTTCTTGCTGGCACTTGCTGTAGTTCGCCTGGGAGAAGAAGGAAGGGTTGGGGGGTGGGGTGGGGACGGAAGCAAGCCAGCACACCACCCAGGGTTGGGCAAGCTCGACAGGGCACAGCCACGTGCCTGAAGCACACGGTCACGCAGGCAGGCGGCCAGGGTTGCCAGGGTTCGCACAAGAGCTGGGGGGGTGGGGGGGAGAGGTGGCACTGGGCACCGAGTGAGTGGCTGTTTCCATACTAGCAGACCGGGAGCTGCTAACCCAGAAGCGATGCTGCTGGGCTAACACCAGGAAGTCACTTGTCCTAACCCAGAATGAAGGAGAAAAGTCAAGCAGGCTATACAGAATAAGGATTGGGCATGCTGGGAAAAAAAAAAATGCATGTCCTATTTTTGCAGAGAAGGGGATTGGATGAAACAAATCCCTAAATGGAGAATGGGGGTTGGGAATCCAGGGGAGTTCTTTCTGGGCTCCCATGCCACTGATATCAAAACAACAGCTCCAGGCTCTGAGTATTCATGCGCCATACACAGTGCCAAATTCAGTCAGGTGTTACCTCATTTCACCCTGCAAAAATCCATGGGAGGGGGACTATCACCTCCATTCCATTGACACATAAATTGAGGCTTAAAGAGGTTGGGAAATTGATACTATGTTGCATAGCAGGCCAATGTGGGTCCAGGATGGGAACCCAAGCCCCCCGAGGTCCAGGGCTTATGCTCTGAACCACCACCCTGCTTTCCATACCTATCTGAAAATACCTCTTGCCAGGAGACTAGAACACCATCCTGGGAATGTCACAACAGGTCAAAGCCAGGAGAACAGGGCAAGCCTGTCCTCTACAGGGTGTGGTGGGGAAGATAAACTCTAACAAGAAACAGAAAAAAAGTCTGCCTGCCTCCAGAAGAAAGCTGAACTCTCTCCCCTTGGTGATGTCCTTGATCCCAATGAACGCAAAACACTTCCAAAGTACTTGAGGCGCAGCGCATGGCAACTATCAGTCATGATGCTCCCAACCTACGGACCTACCAAGGTGCTGGATGGGAAAACATAGAACCGAGTGCACTTACAGGGAGGGAGAAACTGAAACTTCTCATGACGCTGAGAAAAGCAAGAGAATCCTGTTGCCTGGGCAGGACTTCCCATAATCCCAGAACCGCCAGCATAGAACTCCCCTTGGTCTTTACCCAGATCCCAGGGCCAGCATGTTCCTTCTGCACCAAAACCTTGCCGCAAAGGAAGGTCAGCAGACAGAACACAAATTCCATCCTGCAAAGGTGTGATGGAATTCTCCCCAATCTCCCCACTCCTCTTGCACCACCCACTTACGCCCTGCTCCTCCTACACACTGCCACATAGGAGGGTTTTCACTTCCCTCTGTCACCAGCCTTCATCATGACCCGGGCTCTATGCTCGGAACTAGAAAGACAGCCTTCTTAATTCTCGGCCGAATATGGGTCTAACAGTGGCAGGACACCCCCAAGCTATTCAAAGAAAAACCACCAGAGGAAACGATTTCAAATCTGGTTTTACAAGCATGTGATTTAAAAATAACTCTGCCTTTGTCTGCTACAGATGACTTTCCCTAAAGGGACTGCTGTCCTTAAAGCAATCGCTCAATTCTCTGGGCAAACAGATTCTTATTTTTCCAGTAACCAGCACATACCTCTAGGATTGCACTCCCGGTACCATCTCTGATAGCATCTGAAAGGCAAACAGCAAAGCAGGCAGGATGACTCCTGTCGGCTCGGCTGACCTGGGACCAGACCATCTGGGATGCTGCCCTTCAGATGACGGAGGAGACCATGCAGGTGGCTACAGCATCCAGCAACCACCACTCTGCCTTCATCAAGATGTCAACCCAGAAAGCTCAGCCATCACCCCATAGCCACAGGAGGTTTCAACTGATTCCCGAGTTACTTCTTCAAGGAAAACTGTATTTCTTTGGATACTTGATTTACTCTTTGATCAGACAGTAGACAGAGGAATAAGGATGGGTGCACAAAGCAGGAAAGGGAGTTGGGGGGCAGTCATGGTAAATAGTAAGAGAATTTATAAGTACGCTCACCTTGCCATTCCAAGGCACACTTGGGGTAGACCTAGAAATGCATTAGTTGTCAGCTCATGGCTTAATTTCCTTTCAACCAGACAGGTGGCCTGACACAATGCTACTGAGCATAACTCAAAAGATGCGTGTTGAGCAAATACAGAAAGCAAGTGTCCAATAAAACTGCTTTGCAATTACCTCCTGATTCGCTGCATGTCATAGTTTTATCAACTAACAGTGTAGAACTATGCCCTTATTAACACAGTATTTCTCCTTGGCAATCTAATGCCACCTGACCTTCTCTAAAGTTTTGCCAGATGGCCTTACAGGAGGCAAAAAGCATCCGTGTGTGTGTGTATGTGTGTACGTGTGTGTGTGCACGCACATGTGACACAGGATCCTGAGTTATGCCCAGGATAACTATGTCAATTTGCTCTCCAAATTGAAAGTTCTCAACAGGGGTGATTCTGCCCCCAGGGGACATGTAGCAGTGACTGGAAGGGGCGAGGGTGTGACTGGCATCTAAGGGATGGGAGCCACGGATGCTATGCAACATCCAACAACGCACAGGACGCTGGCCCATGGCAAAGACTTACCTGAAGCCTCACCAGTGGCAAGGTTGGGAAATCTTGGTCTAGACTGAAATGGTACAATTCCCAGAATGCTCAAGGCTACATCTGTGCTCTTCCCTTCTGAGGACTCCCTTTCCTCAAGATCCACGTGGCATATCTACTCTGGTCACCACTGTGATTACACGGAACAAACAAGAGCTGTCTTCCTTTTTAGTTTCTTTGGTGATATACCATCCATCAAGTCCACATCCCCTTAGATTTTTATTTTGCATATAATCTTTATAATGACCAACACTGTACAAGTTGTTACAGCAGAGTATCATTGTCTCTGTACTTAGTATTTGAAGAAGACCTTTAGCTTTTTTTCCCTTCTTGTTAGGAGTATTACTAAGTTTCCATTTCAAAAAAGAAGATTATTTTGAAGTATGTTTCTGTTACCAACCCCTCCCCCCAAAAAAAACAAACAAACAACAACAACAACAACTTTCAAATAAAGAGCTTATTTCTAGATTCCAGTTCCCTCTTGGATCCTCATACCTTTCCCATCATCTGATGAAATGATTTCTGTGGAAACTCAGGAGCCCTTTGTTATGGATTGCAAATCTGATTCGGGCATCCCAAGTTTTCGAGTCACTGATTAATTACTGATTCTAACAAGCTCTGACAAATGACTTTTAAGGGAAGCCTCCAAATTTCAAACCTTAATTCTTGATTGTCAGTGAGAACCAAGATGTGGGGACCCAATGTTTTCATGCCTTTGGGGAAAAAAAATACAGTATTTCTAACATGGCACACATCTTGTATTTGCCAGGAGGTGGAGAAATACTTGTCAATTGAGTATAAGTGTTAAGGTTGGAATAACTTTTGGCCAAAATCTCTTGATATTTGTCTCCAGAATAGAGGAGGGTTATAAACCTTCCTAAGTACCTTAAGAAGCAATCTCAGAAGACAGGATTGAAATCAATGATAAAAGTTGACACAGATAATAACAATGACAACTGTTAGTCATTTGATCGTTTATACATATTATATATAATTCTCACAATAACCCAATCAAGTAAAAATTATATCCTTCAAAGGAAAGGGAAACGGAAGCGCCCGGAGAGGTTACATCACTTTCTAAAGCTACAAAGTAGTTAAATCTCATTCTACAGAGCAGAGTGACTGAGATACAAGGCACCTTCCCACTGTGGCTCCAGCCCCTTCTCATTGGTTTAAATGGTTATTTCACTGATTATCTGTTCCTGGAAAGAAACGAAAACCATGGCACTGTCCATTCCAAGGAACAAGGGCTTGGGGTCACATCAAGGAATGTGTTCCCAAGCTTCTGCAAGCTCCTGGGGTGTTCAGTAGTTAAAAACTTAATTCCATTCCAGCCAGCGGCCTTGAGTTATCATTCAAAGTAGGTTTCGGAGCAGGGGGCCCGCACAGAAAGATGTTAACTCCAATACTAATATTTCAAGACAGGGGTGTTTTCTTCCTCCTTTGCATCATTTCCTTCCATTTTAATCTCGCTCTGCATGTCACAGAAATTCTATGCGCGGTGAGGACACAGAGTTCAGGAATGATCTCAAGCACAAATCCCCCATTGTCCTGCTTTCTGTCTTCCCCTGCAGCAAAGGCCCTCAGCTCCGTGACCTTCCTGCCAATTTATCTGGCTGACTCTTTGTTCCTGGTTACCTGTGCACGTGAAATAGTCTTTCTTCCTGTTCATTTCGCACTACAGAGCACTAACAGCATGAAGCCACGGCTGAGCCACCCCAAACCGTGTCTTTATCTGAGCATCGAGCTATGGGTTTTGAAGTCCTAGACATTTTGGGTGATGTTTCTGTGTAATATTTCGACACCATTTACAGCCAACCTTGTGGGCTTTGATAGACATGTAGTAAGTATGATGAACAGGTGAAAATGAAAAATACCCGTAAGAACAATTTCGTTTACAGGAATAATGGAGTTCTGGCCCTGAGGAAGGCTAAGCCACACTTACAGTGAGAGGTGCTTTTAGACTCAATTTCTCAGTCAGTGAGAACACAAGAGGAAAAAGATGAAAAAGCGGTCAGCCCCCCACCCCTAACTCACATTTTTCCCCCTTCACATGAGACAGAAATGAACATAGGTGAACCACAGCCTCAGAGAGAGTCTACCCACGTTGTTCAGCAAGGTGCATACCATGTATTGGGGAAAGAGGGTGAGGGGCAGGAGAGGAGGTAGATGGGTACCTACAGTATCCAAACCATTAACTGTAGTCTGGTGTTTCTTAAACTGTAGCCGGTGGGATCAACTGCAACAGAATTGCCTAGGTTCAAAGTGCATATTCTTATGCCCTCGCCCCAGACCTGAAAAATCAGGATTTCTAAGGACAGGTCCATAGAATCAGCATTTAGCTGACTCTCCCAGAGACACAGATAGATGCTCCCTGCTGTGGGTGAAATACAAGAGTCCCCTTTCAGAGCCAGCCAAGGTCTCCCTGATCGTGAGGATACTTCTGCTATCCCCATCCCGCTCCTCCCCTGCACCCTCTTGCCCATCTGAAGGAGAATCTTTTTAGAATTTACCTGGTCTGATGGGGCTCTGCATACAGTTTGGGGACGGGATGCCAGGGTGAAGGGGTGCAGAGGCCCGACTGCTGAGGTCCATGACGGAGGGGGCAGCGGAGGAAGCCGGCTGCAGCCCAGGAGGGTGAGGGCTGTGGTCATGTTGAGACGGGCTGGGGGGAATGCCATTTTCCGACAAAAACTCCTCCAGGTCCATGTATTCCAACTGGAAAGTATCTCCGTCATAGGGAAGGGTTTTGTCCCATAAGGTGGGTCCCAAGAACGCCGACTGGGGGACCGTCGGGCTATTACTCTCATCATCCAGCTTCTTTTCCTTGTCTTTATCTTTACTAAATGCTGCAGAAAAGGGGGAAAGTTGGACTTAACAAAGGGGGAAAAAAACCAAACGTGGCTTTTTTTTTTTTAAATCACCCGTCCTGGCCTCTGCTACGAAACACCACCTTCACTCCTCACAAACCCCAGGGAGCTTCTCTGGTTGCTGGCTTTTGTGGATCTAGAGTTAAAAGTTCAGACAGGACATGGATCTCTGCCTGTTTTTCAACATCTTCCTATTTACTTTGGAAAGCAAGCACTAGTCCTTGGGACAGGGCTACAGACTGATCTAGGATATAAACAGGGGAACACAGTTTTCAGTACATTATTGGAGGAGACAAATAATTCAGATCTACAGTGGCAAAGGAACACCTGCAGTTACATACAATTGCTATGATTTTTAACAAAACAGCCAATAACCAGGCATGATTTCCCTTCCAGGAAATTCATTACAGTAACAATATGAGGTCATTCAGACTTAGCCAGTGAGCTAGGGATTCTAATGTCGGTAAAGCAGGGACTCTACACCCTCCCTTGAAACTATGCATTGAACACCTACTATATACCTGATTCTTTCCACAGATTATCTCCAAAAATCTCACTATAAACGTGCAAATTGAATCGCTGTTATCCCCTTTTATAACGAAGAAATAAAGGCTCTGAGACTTGAAGGAACTTGACCAATGCCTCACATTGGCAGAGGAGAAGACAGAACTTTCCAAGCCCACATATGTTTGCTTTTAAAGCTGCTGGGGCACCTTGCATTTTACAGGAAAGAGGGTTTTTTTTTTTTTTTTAAGTGTTTTCTTCCTCCTCTTCCCCAAAGGCTTAAATATGATTCAATTCACAAAAATTATACATGTATGCAATCTGTCAAAAAGCACAGCTATTGGAAAGCTCATTACATACCTATGAGGGAGGTATGTCCTACCTGAAGCACCGTTCACCCCTGGACGTCTTTAAACAGTGCTCTGGGTTTTGCCCATTCTAGTACTCAGGCGCGGGTGGAATCTGGGATCAGGGAATCTGGCTTCTGAGTTTCTTCCTCAGAGAAACACAGCCTCTGCTGCCATCCATTCTAATCCTCCAGTCTCATCCATCTCCTGAGACTCTGACTTAAAACACCCACAGATGCAAAAGACTGCAGGCAGCACCTTCCTCCCATGTGCTACTCCTTAAAGGAGAGTTAAGAGGGAAGCTATGTTTTGCAGACGTCGAACCAAACCCCTCAACTCTTGCAATGCAACAGGTTGCCCCCCGCTAGGAGAGAAGATGCGAGTACTCCCAAGCTCTTTGTAGCCAAATGATCTTTCAAGACTTTTACACTATAAACCGCACCGTTTGCCTTTGCTACCGTGGTATCGAAGGCATGAAACCGCATCAGCCCAACTGACAAACCCTGGCGGCACCCGCTCGGTTTGGCGCCTCTTCGCCCGACCCCTCCTCTCCCGCTCCAGCCAAGGTTGCCCTGCGGAGGTTTGGGACTTACCAAGAAAGGGCTCAAGCCAGAGGAGGCTCCTGCGCGGTTACACGTGAGCCTGCTCCGCTCTCCCCTCCCACCAGGAAAAGTGCACGGGGAAAGTGTCAGAGCTGGAGGCGTGCACAGCTTCCCGCCCCCCCCCCGCCCCAGCGCCCCCACCCCCCGCCCCCCGT
>NW_027529669.1:2459958-2460914 GCF_008692635.1 Crocuta crocuta
ACCTCGCAAGTTCCTGACGCTAACACAGAAACAGCAGCACGATCCCGGGGCACGCTGCGAGACCACCCCCCAGCAATAGAAGCAGACCCTCTGGTTTCTCCTCCCCAGACCGGGCAGCTCGGCCCTTACGCAGGCGCTTTCATTCTGCGCGCGGGTGACCCTCAATCTGGGGAACACTGACCTGTCAAGTTATTACTCCCACCTGCGCCGCAGGACGGGACCCAGGGAGCTTGGGTCGGTCCCAGCGCGATTTTAAACGTTGCTCAGCGAGGGGATCCCCCCCTTTGGGGGGGAAGAGAGGGGGTGATGGTGAGCTCCTCAAATTTCATCAAAGCAGGGATAGACAGGGTGCCAGGGGACAGGGAGGGTGGGGATGGATGCTTCAGCAGGGTTGCCCGGCCCAGGAAGGGGACCCCAGGGAGCGTCGTTTCTTCCCAGAGCGGGGCAGCCAGGAAGGCAGCGCTCACCGTCTTCGTGATGAAGGGGGAGCTTCAGCGGGTTCTCCAACAAGGACCTGAGCACGCCGTAGGGAGGCGGAATAAAGGTGGGATTCAGGGGGAGCGGTCGGGACATTTTCTCCATCGCGATGCACTCAAATGTTTTTCTTTAGAAAAAAAAAACACCCCCAACCGCCCCCCAAAATGTTGCTGAGCTTTTTCCTCCGTCCTTTGCCAAGAGTTCTCCCTTTCAAGGCGGTGGAGACAAGAAAAAAAAAATTACTTATATCTTTATAAATACATCTGCATAAGAAAATAAAAACAAAAAACTTTCGGGTTCCCAGGGCAGACGGTCCCCGGAGAGCGCGCCAAGTGCCCGCAGGCTCCTCGGCGACGTGCAGGATGCTCTCACCTGCCTCGAACCCCTCGTCCTGCAAAATATTCAAAATTGCGAAAAAGAAAGAAAAAATATGCAGATGGCTGCAGAAGGGCGGAAGGCACCGCGCCGGCCCCGACCCC
>NW_027529669.1:2461044-2461346 GCF_008692635.1 Crocuta crocuta
TGCAGGGGCGGGGCCCCGCGCGGCCCCGCCCGCCTGCCCCGCCCGCCCCCCCGGCCCCGGAGCCACGTGTTTAGCGTCGTCGCGCGCGCGGATTTTTCAGGACCATGCAGAGCTGGGCGGCAGTCAAGAGACAGGTGCCAGATCCCTGGATCACCCACCTGGGCTAAGAACCTAACTTTTCCAGGTTAGGAAGAGAAATGAGGAATTTCTTTCCGTAGTTTTCAACCTGGGAACAACCTGGAAAGTTAAACACAAACACACACACACACACACACACACACACACACACACACACACACACA
>NW_027529669.1:2461393-2471553 GCF_008692635.1 Crocuta crocuta
ACACACACACACACACACACACACACACACACACACACACACACACACACACACACAGCCAGATGTCCAGGCTGCATCCCAGATCAATTAAATCAGACCTCTGGGCTGACATCCAGGCATCATTAGTTTTTAGAGTTCCCCAGGGTGGTTCCAATGAGCAGCAGGTTTAGGAATGACTGGTTTAGATCAAATGGAAGGTAAATACTCTTTTAAATATTTCTCCTGGCCAAAGCAAGCTTATTTCTCCTGGCCACAGCCAAGCTTAGCACCCTCTTTCCTGCCCTGTTTCCCAAACTAGTGAAAAATAATTACGTGCTAGAAGTTCTAATGAGATATAAAAAGTAAAGGAAAAGGGGGGGGCAATGTCAAGGGTTTCCCATGCTGTCAGGAGGGCATTCTAAGGATACCCTCGCTTGGGACTGAGTGAAGGCAGAGGAGAGACGCACATTCACTGATGGGATTTCAGGAATATATGCTGTGGGAGAGTACAGGACTGTGTCTTGATCAAATTACAAGGTTGCATAGTAATTAAAATAATTTTGTAAAGTATTCTTTTAAGAAGGGTCTCGGTCTTCACTGTCAGAGCAGAGGCCTCAGCAACTGGCTCTGCTGGTTGGGGGCTGCGAAGCTCGGGGTCGCTGCGGCGCTGTGCGTGTGTAGCGCGTGGCGCTTTCTCTCCCCATGGGGTGGACGCCGGCGTCAGGCCTGCAGAGCTTCAGGAAGGTAGGCAGGGTCCTCCCCTCCCTTCCTATAACTCCTGACTAAAATCAGGGTACCATCATCTGGGAAAGAAGGGTCTGCAGGAAGGTATGGGCACAAATTAAAGAAAATGTTCTTTTGGGGTGCCTGGGTGACTCAGTCAGTTAAGAATTTGACTTCTGCTGAGGTCATGATCTCACCGTTGGTGAGTTCCAGCCCCACATCAGGCTCTGTGCTGTTAGCTCGGAGCCTGGAGCCTTCTTCGGATTCTGTGTCTCTCTCTAACCCTCCCCTGCTCATGCTCTGTCTGTCTGTCTCAAAAATAAATAAACATTTAAACAGGGAAGAGCTCGCTTGGGATTCTCTCTCTCTCTTTGTCCCTCTCCAACTCATGCTCACTCTCCCTCCCTCTCTCTCTCTCAAAATAAATGAATAAAATTTAGAAAATAAAATTCTAAGAAAGCGGTAATATTCTGAGAAAGCATGATGATCTTTCCAATTTTAGCCAAATTCTGAAAACATCAGACTTTTAGCTAATGCCAAAAGTACCAACTGTGTGCCAGAACCGTGCCAGGATTGGGGAGGAAAAGATGGGTAAGACATAATTCTAATGTAACAGGTTATGGCCTGGCATATGCAAACATTATAATATAGTCTTAAAAGAGCAAAAATGGGTAGATGAAGGTGGCATGGGTACTTATATTAGGAGAGGGATTCCAGAGAAGATATCTGAACTGGGCATGGAGCTAAAGGTCTTTCCTGAACTTCCCAAATCCCTCAACTCCATTATAGAGTTGTTCACAAAAGAAAGGACTCTTCCACTATCCTTCAGAGAGGAAGAGATTATTTCCCTGCCTTCATTCCCCTACCTCCCTGGAAACCCATTCATTAACTAGGATAGCTGAGAGCATCATCTCAGAATGGTTAGAAACAAATTATAGACTGCAGGTGCTCAAAAAGATAACAGTCCACTAGCATTCCTCAGCACATCCAAGATGTTCTACCTGCTCATAGGTCCCTGCACTTTCTCACTTTCCCATGAAACTCTCATCCATTCAAGTAATCTGGTTTCCCAGAGTGATCTTCTCCTTACCATTGGAGACAGGCTAACACTGTGGCTTGAAAATTACATTTCTAATTGCAAATGGGTACACTAGCATCCTGGTTGGTCAGCCAGTCTTTTGGGAATTTGGTTCTTTTCTTTATAATTTTTTTTTAAATTTTCTTTATTTTGAGAGCAAGAAAGAGAGAGAGTGCAAGTGGGGGAGGGGCAGAGAGAGCAGGAGAAAGAGAATCCCAAGCAAGCTCAGTGCTGCCATTACAGAGCCTGATGCAGGGCTCGAACTCACAAAACTGTGAGATCAGGACCTGAGAAGAAACCAAGAGTCCAATGCTCAACGGACTGAGCCACCCAGGGGCCCCTTTGGGAATCTGGTTCTTATAATTCAGTTCCCCTGATCAGCTCTGCACATAGGCCACACTGAAGACCAGCCCCTTAGACCAGGATGTGGAGGATGCACAGTATTTGTATAATGTAATCAGGGATGGGAATAGGAAAAAAGGAAACTCCAGAAGAGAATGGCATGGAGAAAGATATTGCAAAAGGACACTGGCAGCCACAGATTGTGAAAATGTTTTCATTCCTCTTGGATAAACAAAGTGGAATTGCTATAACATGAGGTAGAGATATGTCTTACTTTATTTTTTAATGTTCATTAATTTTTGAGAGAGAGAGAGAGAGAGAGAGAGAGAATCTTAATTTCGCTCCACGCTCAGTATGGAGCCCAACATAGGGCTGCACCCCATAACCCTGGGATCATGACCCGAGCTGAAATCAAGAATCGGACATTCAATCAACTGAGCCACCCACGTGCCCTGAGGTATATTTTAATTTATAAGAAACTGCCAAGCAGTTTTGTTCTCTGCATTAGGTCAATTATCCTGTATCACCAGCAGCAGTTGAGGGTTCAGGTTGCTCTGGATTCCCACCAACATTTGGTGGTGTCCGTTTCTTAAAATTTTAGTCATCTTTCGTGGGTGGATAGTGATGTCTCATTGTGCTTTGAACTTGAATTTTCCTGATGACAAATGATGTTAACCACTTTTTCATGTGCTTATTAGTCACTGTAGACCTCCCTTTGCAAAATGTCTATTCAAGCTCCTGGCCCATTTTAAAATTGGGGTGTTTCTCTTGTTTTTACTGAATTTTAGGAGTTCTTTATATATTTTGGATACAAGTTCCCTTGCCAGATATATGTGTTGTGAAGATTTGCTTCCAATCTGTGGTTTGCCCATTAATGTTTTCACATTGTCTTTCCATGAGCAGAGTTTTGATGAAGTTCAATTTGCTGATTTTTTTTTAATGATTATTCTTTTTGTGAACTAAGACACTTTGACCACCTAGAGTCTTGGAGAGATTTTCCTCTAGGAATTTTATAGTTTAAAGTTTTTTCACGTAGGTCTATGCCCCATCTCAAATTCATTTTGTATATGGTGTTGAGGTAGGGATTGAAGTTCTTTCTCTGTTTGTCTCATGGGGGCTCCCAATTGTGCTAACAGCATTTATTTAAAAGACATTCACCACCACCCCCCGCCTTGAATTGATGTGATGAATTTATATGACCATATATTTGTGGAAAGTCAAAACCTTTGACTTCAAGGGACAAAACATTCAAAGGCAGAATAAATGTTATTTGTAAGTTTTCCTAGGCTCTGATTGCTATCAACCAACAGAACAAAGTTCATCAAAGTTCATGGCTAACATGAATGATTTGCTTTCAGTGGCTCATTTGGTTTGTTACAAGACCTTCTACAAAGTTGTCTACATTAACTTAAATAAAAGCCTGGAGGCAGAAGCAATGGCCAAGTTGCTGTTTATGTACATGAACAAATATTCATCTCTTGGATGCTTTTGGTTACCGGTATCAATATTCCAATGCTTTAAAAAAAAAAAAGCCAAAATTAACTCCTTTGTTGGAAAAAGCCAAACAAATAAATATTATAAAAAGACCACTTGACAAGTCAGTGGAACACTCTTCAATTGTCTCTTCAAGGAGACAAGATCATAGAGGTTCCTGAGGTGTAAAACTATTCCAAAAATAAGAATGACCATAGAAGAAAGGATTCTTAGAATCAACTTCTTAAAAGATGCCAGCACAGCCTGACTCTGCTCTGAAGCTCTGGAAATCAGCCTTCTGCCCAGCCAGTGGTTTCCACCTGTCCAGTCATTTCAGGATTTTGAGTAGTGAGGTTGGGCAAGGAAGCCTTTGTCGAAGCGCAGTTGGGTGCAGCTGTGAGGCAGCCATCTCGGCCCCAGCTCTGCAGGTCTGCAGAAAGAGCTTTGCGGCGTGAGCAGTGGCTGTGTTTCAGATTCCCAAAGGGTGTGAAACCTTGCTGAGTATACAATGCCTGCCACTGTACCCTACAGGGGACTGGGAGCATGGGGTGGATAGAGCCTAACTCTGTGGTTATGAAGGGCTTTATACACCAATGAGCCAAACCTCTAGGTGAACCTGTTTATCTTGTTGCCAGAAAGGGCACTTTGTCTAGGGAATTAATTCAGAAGTGAAAGGCATCACATGGGAGTTCAGCTGGGTACACCTACCCCAGGCATCCTTCTCCTTCCTGAAACCTCTAACCCAGCTAAGACACTGAAAAGGAAAAATCGTATTTCATTAGCTTAATTCCTGTAGACCCTCAAATCTATTTGCTTGACACAGGAACATGCAAACCTGAAACAAAAAGACATGTGTTGGGAATGCTAAGCTCTCCTCCAAAGGATGGCTCAGGTAAAGGACCATGGCTAGGTTGTCCTACCCCTTCTCTGAGTCTTGTGGTGCTCTAGTAAGTCTGAGTGGGAAAGACTAAGGCAGGTAGAAGAGGCAGTAAGCCAAGGGAGTACCTTGCCTTGATTCTGTTTAAAAATCAGAGGCTTTATGTAAGTGTGATAAAAAGGTAGGAGAAGGAAAACAGTGTAGAAGAGAAAGAAAGAAAAGAATATATGTGGCAAAAGGAGAGGAAAAAAAAATCAATGCAGTGCATTGGAGTGAAATGGTTTGGGGCCAAACATATTTGGTATTTACTACTACTCCTACTAAAATAATAATACCAACAACATGAAGAAAGGAAGGCACATTTATTGTGTGCTTAACTGTGTTCTGACACAGCATTAAACACTTTTTTTTAATGTTTTTTTTTATTTCTAGGAGAGAGAGAGAGAGAGAGAGAGAGACAGCATGAGCAGAGGAGGGTGAGAGAGAGAGGGAGTCACAGACTGAAACAGGCTCCAGGCTCTGAGCTGGCAGTCAGCACAGAGCCCGACGCGGGGCTCGAACCCACGAACCGCGAGATCATGACCTAAGCGAAAGTCGGACGCTTAACCGACTAAGCCACCCAGGCGCCCCGCATTAAACACTTTTAATAGATTTTCTCATTTATTACTCACAAGAGTGGTATAGGGTATGTTAGCATTATTATCCCCATTTTACAGATGAGGATGGTGAGGGCCAGAGAAATTAGTGCCATGCTATGGTCCTATAGGTACCGAATACATGGAGAAGCTATGAGTCAAAAACAGCTTTGCTGAACTCCAGAGCTTGTGCTCTTAACCTTGATACAGTGAGTGCATGGCAAACATCCATCCAATAAACCCACTGGGCTTCCAAACAGTTCAAATTCTGACTCTGTCCTGTAACCTTGGATCGCCTCTCTGAGCTCAGCTTTGTTTGTGTGAAATATAAACTAATGCCTGTGTTTCCCAGCTCACAGAGTTGTGAGGAAGACTAAATGAGATCACGCATCTGGAGATGCTTGGTAAATTGTGAAGGGCTAACCAGATGTGAGGACTTGTTAATTGGGGCATATTTGCATTTTCTGGAGATGCTCCTATCTGTGAGTCTGCATAGCTGTTGGGTCTGTGATCTCCGGCCCTACTTTCCATACAAACACATGTGTTTTTTCTTCTCCCCTTTTTGTCCCTCTCACCAGGGCAGCCACCTTCTACTGCACCCAGGATCCAAAGACAAATGAACTTCAAATTTAGTGGGAAAACAAATTCAGCAATAACAAATTCTAAATAGCCCCTCAGCCAGAGTAGGGAAGGCATGCCCATTTCCTTCATCTTCCCAAGGGGTGAGAGGAATAGAAATGTGCTGACAAATGGAAATTATTTCCAATGTAGTAAGTATAGCTGAAGTTGGAAACAGTTGAGCTATAGAGGCATGGAATCACCATGACTCAGAATTTAGTCTTTAATTTGCTCAGGATCCAGGGTTGATCAACTTTAGCAAAACCGATTTACGTCAACTACACTCTAAAATATAATTTTCAAGCTACATATTAGGCTCTTTAGGTGCTACAGAAATATAAGACTAGTTGCCCTGTTGTGATGAATTTCTCATTAGGCTAATCTGGTGGAGAGGAAGACTACAAAAGTGCTAGGAGCATGCATGTGCTCATGGACAAGTAGAAGCATCCCGCAGATCTGCGGAGAACTCGAACAATGGCCTCTCCTCACGTAGGGATACAGGACCAGCTTGTCTCCATTCCTTGTGTCTTCATCCCAAGACAAAGGTAGACATTGTCATCATCCCATATTCAGACCTTGCATTGGGCAGAGTTTCACATGAGCCATCTCATTAAGTGATTGGTCAAAAAATGCCTATAAATGGGTGTCTTTGTTGGGACATTGGTTACTGGTCCAATTACTAGAGGCCAAGGCAACTGGTTTCTCAGACATATGACACAAATCATATACAACCAGATTAATCTGGCATGGCTTTCCTTTAGAAAGAAGCTCTGGGCATGTCAGGTATGTTTGAACTTTAAGCAATACTTAAAAATTTGTCTCAGCTGGACCGTGTGTTCTCTGCCCTGTAAGGACACTCTCCTTGGGAGCTTTTTTGCTGAGCACGGAATCAGACTGAGGCAAGTGAGTCAGATGGCCTTAATGACATCAGGCAGTACCAGCCAGGTGTACAGAGCTTTGCTGTGATTTTTTTCTAATTGAGTGAGTGAATGTGGACATTTCCATCATGGCGACTCACAGCCAGTGTAAGAGGAGCAAGAGGAAGCATCCTGAAGGATCTACTCATTATATCTTATAGGCATCACATCTGCTGGCATTTGCAAGGTGCTAGAGTGGCATTCCTACTCTTTGGACTCGGCATTTACTAGGCCCCAGGCACAGTATTCCTCATCTGTTAATGATTTGGGGGGGGGGGTGGTCAGACACAGAACATTAAGATTGGTGAGCTTTTTGTGGGTCTGCCTTCCTGAAACAATACCCCAGTCTCTTCCCCTCAATGCACAAAACATTAGTGCAGGGCTCTTCTGGGCCCAGTACTGTGCTGGATGCTGAAGATTAAAGCAAAGAAGTATGGAGTTCTTTGCCATCAAGTGGGGAAACAGCCACTTAATGTAATGAGATAGATACCTATCTCATTGTGATAGGTATAATTGATGGATAAAAAGGGAGTATGAACAGGGAAGTGATTTACTGTGTTGAAAGGGCTCAGGGAAGTCTGCACAGACGGGCCTCAAGGAAAGTTTGTAGCTAGAAGTAGATCAGAGAGATGGGGACACAAGTATGTAAGAGCACAGTCAGAACTATAGGCTGTTCAGATGCTGGAATGCAAAGTTGACAGGAGAAGGAATGAGCTTTCTTTCAGCACCATTTGCAGAGCTCTGACTAGGCCGGGCATTATGCTACATGCTTTGCATGTACCATTGCCTTCTACCTTCACAACAACCCTATGACATGGGTATTGTTTCTTAATGATGAAAATCCTTAGTTGTGTCATAAACCAAAATCACATTACCTTAGGAAAATCAGGGGAGTTTTGGAAGCCTTTTCATTGTCTTTTCATGGTCTCATGCTTCTCTCTTTGTGTTGACTTCATAGTCTCTCTGCAAACTGGCCTCTTTTATACACTGGAGCACATGACTTCCAGCAGCTCAGGGGTTTCACATCTTTGGCTTTCCTCCACTAGAGAGGGACCGGCCAGCTCTCTGAGTTTTAGCTCAAGAAATCCAAGAGAAGGGCTCTGATGGGCCTTGTTTAGGTCAGCTGCCCATTCTCGGATTAAGAATTGGATTAAGTAGCAATGACCTATAGAGGATGCACATGTGGCCACTCCAGCTGGGATCAAATGGTTGGAGTTGAAAGGAAGAGCGATTCCCAAGAGGAGGGAATCTTTCATGGACAAAAATCAGAGGTGCCCACTGCTTTCTTCATTTTCCAAATGAGGATATTGAAGCTTGGAGAGGTTGAGCAACATGTTGAGGTCAGCTAATAAATAGCAGAAAATGGAAACCAATCTAAGTCTTTCTCAGTGGTTCTCAAACAGAGGATTTTGCCCCCTCCTATAGAGTACATCTGGCAATGTCTGGAGATATTTCTGTTTGTCAGAACTTTGGGGCTGCTTCAGGGTGGGGCTGCTTCTGGCATCTAGAGGGCAGGGGCCAAGGACGCTGCTAAAATTCTACAATGCACAGGACAGCCCCCAACAAGGAGTTAATCTGCATAGTGCTGAGGTTCAGAAACCTTGGTCTATCTGAATACTGAGCCACCACTACCCTACAACTGCTCCCTTCTTCTAGAGGGCCCTGGTTGGCCTTTGGCAGATCCCTGGCCTCCTCCTCACACATTTACAGATAACCTGTTCGGTTATTACAACCTCATTCTTTATGTTTTGATTTTTATGTTTCCCAGCCACACAGTAGTTACCTTGCTTTTAAGTGCTGGGTTCAACTTCCACCAACCATCAAAAACGCTAGCTAAATGCAAAACAATGCACAAATTGTACTCAGGTTGTTTTAGGTATTTTATGAAGACAAAAGTTGACAGTCTAATAAAATGCCTTCAACATATAAGGATTGTATCCCATCCCTACAAAGAATAATTCTACCAGGGGCACCTGACTTTAGCTCAGGTCATGATCTCTCAGTTCGTGAATCTGAGCCCCGCATCGAGCTCTCTGCTGTCAGCGCAGAGCCCACTTCAAATCCTCTGCCCCCGTCTCTCTCTGCCTCTCCCCTGCTGTCCCTCCCTCCCCCCTCTCTCTGCCCCTCTCCTGCTCTCTCTCTCTCTCTCAAAAATACCTAAACATTTAAACCTATGTTTAAAAAAAAAAAGAATAGTTTTTCCATGAGGAGAAATGGATTTGCAATGAGGTAAGCATATTCCTTCATCTCTCCTCTCTGTTATTTTGGCCAAGGTGCAATCTGAGGTCATAGAAAGGTTCTTTTGGAAACAGGGTTGGTGAATTTACCTGTGTTCTGTGCTCTTTTAGGTGATGGTCACAGAAGGAGACAACAGAGAGGCTCTGGGAAACAAGCTGATTGTACTCACGGGTCCTAGAAACTGGATGCACCACACACCAAGCAGGGCCATGGGGGGAAGCATCAATGCTGGTCAGCAGGCAGAAGGGCAGCAGCAATGGGAGATCCAAGGCCATGGCCTTTATTGGAGTTTACACAGGAAAGGCAAGAAGTGGCAGAGGAAACAGTTTAGGATTAGCTAATTTGAGTAATTCTGGTGGGCTCTAAACTATAGGGGCGGTCCCTGGTTTCCTAGCACCTGACTCTGGGATGATTAAGGAACTTCAGGTTTCCAGGCTGGATAGAGGAGATAGGGCTCTGGATTGGTTAGTCTGCATATCAAAGGCAGGTTCCCAGCTGAGTCCTTTGCTACACTGAAGAACCGGTTAGCCCTAAGGAGACAGTTTCTCACCCGATCCCAGCCAGAAAAATTTTAAGATGTCAAGCCATCAGTATAGAGAAAATAAAAATATAAACAATATGAACTGGCTAGTACAATTTTCTAACTCAACCAAGCAGGCTTAGATGCCACAGTTCTGTAATAGGTCCCAAATATCTGAGAATCTAATTCTCTTTGCAATATAACCCTAATTTTTTAAATCCCTCTTTCCTCCTGCCTTCAAATAAACCAAACTCTTCTTTTTGTATACCTGCCTCTCCTAATAGTACCAATTTACCCAATCACCAGGTTAAACGCTGCAGAACTGACCCTCCTGTCTTCCTCATCCTCCCATCCTCATCCGTGCATTTGAGAACAAAATGCAATCCTTAAAATTGAAGCCAGATCCTAACTATTTCTCAGAAATACTCTCTCCTTTCTGTCCTCGGTGCCATGGCCTTTGTGAAGACTTTTTCAGCTCTCCTTTAGATCCTAATGGTCTACTTACTGCTCTCCTCATACTTTCCCTCTTCATTCCCACCCCTAAATAATCTTCTACTAAAACCATCTCTCAAAAGTACTGATTTTAATTTGACTTTGTTCTTCCTTATGAGACAACAGTGTCTCTACGCTACATATAAAATGAATCACACTCTTCTTATCATGCAGTAGACCCATCCCAGTTGAGCACCCATCTCCAGACCCTTGTTGGCTCCTGCCCAGCCCCTCCCCCCCCGCCCTACACCCATTCCATTCCCCCACC
>NW_027529669.1:2471593-2480440 GCF_008692635.1 Crocuta crocuta
CCCGCCCTACACCTATACCATAGCCCCACCAGCAGGAAGCAGCATGCAGTATACAGTTGGGCATCTTCAGGAACAAGACCGCTACTAGAGTTCAAATTCTGCCTCCACCATCTGTTAGCTGAGTGGCTGGACAAGTCACTAAGCTTCTCTGTGCTTCAGTTTTTCCAACAGTACGATGAGAATTGCAACTATACCAACCTCACAGGCAGGGATTAAGTGCACTAATACACACAAAGAACTTGGACAGGTGCCTGGCACAAAGTATGAACTCAGTAAATGAGAGTTATCATGCTTTCACACTTCATGCTCGCATCTGATGAATGCCTGTCTCAACCTTCCAGGCTCTGCCTTGCTGTCACTCCTTGCTGAAATCTTCCTGATGCCCCCCAAAAATTTAGTCCTTTCTTGGGCTTCTGAAACTCCTGTTTATTTTTTTAATATAATTTATTGTCAAATTGGTTTCCATACAGCAGCCAGTACTCATCCCAACAAGTGCTCTCCTCAATGCCCATCACCCACTTTCCCTTCTCCCTCCCCCTCCCCATCAACCTTCAGATGAAACTCTTGTTTATATGCCCCTCTCCCCCACTGTCCCTTGAGGGTGCGGTTCTTTCCACCTGACATTCATCTCTATAACACTGTCCCCACTACATAGAAGACATTCAATAACTGATGCATAAATATATAGCCTTCATGGAGACAAGACCAAAACATAGAGTCAGCTCCTGGGTCATCTAAAGGTACTCACTCATCGGTTTTCCCAAGCATTGTTTCCTCTAACTCTCACGTTTCAGTTATTCTTATGTGTCCACTTCTGAAGAACTGAAAAATATCATTTACAGAGTTCAGTAGCTTGGTCCTTCCTCCTTTGCCCGTCAGCTTTTATCCCAAACTGAATGTTGTGTTTGTTATCAATGCTCCCAGATTCTCCATTACGTCTCCAGCTTGGGTTTCTGTTTACCTGCCGAGACTAAAACCCTGACCATTCAGCTCTTCTTCCTTATTAGTTTCTGCACACACTGTTTCAGAAGGTTTCCCGTCCAATGAAACCTGCCACCATGTTCTTACACTTGGGTCTCCAGCTGCTACACAGTCAGTGCTTAAGTAATTTTAAGTCTCCAATAACTAGTAATCTGAGTATCTCATACAATTGTCTAATAATCCTGTGTTCTTTACTAAGGAAGAAAAGGCCGCAGCCTATGGGATTTCCTTTTTCCTTTTTCAAAAAAATTTTTAACGTTTATTTATTTTTGAGAGACAGAGTGTGAGCAGGGGAGAGGCAGAGAGAGAGGGNACAGCCTATGGGATTTCCTTTTTCCTTTTTCAAAAAAATTTTTTAACGTTTATTTATTTTTGAGAGACAGAGTGTGAGCAGGGGAGAGGCAGAGAGAGAGGGAGACACAGAATCCTAAGCAGGCTCCAGGCTCTGAGATGTCAGCACAGAGCCCAACACAGGGCTCAAGTTCATGAACTGTGAGATCATGACCTGAACCAAAGTCAGACGCTTAACCAACTGAGCCACCCAAGTGCTCCTCCTTTTTTTTAAATCACACACACACACACACACACACACACACACACATCTTGAAATATTAGGCTATTTTAGTCCTGATGACAGAAGCCACACTCAGTTGTTCTTATCAGTAGGTGTCAAATTTACACACCAAGGTTTAGAGGGATTCATTAGAATGCAGAGTCCCAGGCCTGCTGTTAAGGATTCTCATTCACTAGTCCGGGCTAGTGTCTGAGTATCTGTATTTTTGACAAAGTATATAGTTTCCTAAGAAATTACAATAAACTTGGTATCTGAAAACTACAGAAACTTTTATCTCACTGTTTTGGGGCCAAAAGGCAAAGATACTGGCAGAGCCCTGGTCCCACCAAAGGCATTTGGGGGAGACTCCTTCCTTGCCTCCCTTAGCTTGTTCAGGCTTCAGGCATTCCTTGGCTTGTGGCTACCTCACTCCAATTTCTGCCTTCAGTTTCACATGCTTCTGCCTCTCTGTGTGTCTTAAATATCCCTCATCTTTCTCTTGTAAGGGCACCAGTTATTGGATTTAAAACCATCCTAAATACAGGGGGATTGCACCTAGAAAGCCTTAATTTCATATGCAAAGATCCTATTTGCAAATAAGGTCACACTCACTGGTTAGGACTGGACATCTCTTTTAGGGGGTACAAAATTCAACCTACAACAGAAAATTATTCTGGGTATATGGAGTTTATAGCATGCTATAAACAACACTGCCCTAGATCCTAGGTCAGTTTTACACTTTATCTTGACAATAACTCTCATGATATCTAGACAGTTCTGCAATATGACACTAGTAAGTTGAAAGAAATAAGCAATAAAAGAATGAATACTCTCCCCACTGGCCGAGCACATCTTCCTTTGTGCATTGCTATGGTGGTGGAGAGGGAGGGGGAGGAAAGGAGGGGGCTACTTCATGTTGTGCATGCTTTCTCTCTCTCTAAAAGCAAAGTTCTAGGCTCACACATTGCCTCTTTATCCAATGTGCTGAACCTCCTGCTTCAAACACAAATATCAACTATATGAATGAATGAATGAATGAATGAACGAACACACACAAAAAATGGAAGTACTTCCTCTTCTCTCAACTCATTCAGGACTTTGTATATTGAAACTTGGCGGGGGTGGGGGGGGAATCAACCTTCCTCCCTATAATCCTTATCCTGGTTTTCTCCTCTCTATAGCTTATCAAGATAATTTTACCATTGAGATAAGAAATCCTCCTCTTTCTCTTCCTGTGTGTTAGTCACCTTCCCCATCCTGTTTCAAACCAAAGAAGTCTTTAAAACAAAGGATCTACAATAATATCTGCTTTTTCTGCTAAAGTATGGGTGTCTTCATTTCATGGCTGCAATCTGCCTTGCTCAGTAAGAGTCTCGTCTCCTTTATCACATGTTCACGTCTTGTACACTTAATCCTCCAACTATCAGTTACAAATCCTTTAGCTGGTGCCCCCTCTTTAGATAAGATGCATTTCACCTTTAATATGGTCCTCAATCCCTTCTCCTCTGTGCAATTTCCAGATCCTAGAACTTTCTGGAAGCTGTGACCTTCTTTGACCTTGGGATCAGGGCCAATCACTGGATTCTATCCCCAAGCTCTGCCTCCCCCTCCTGACTCCGTTCTCAGATATTAACCCAATAGTAAAGTCTGGCCAGAAGTACCTCTTTACTGGTGTCCACCTCTTCCTTTCTTGTACCCCTGCTAGTCATTCTCTCTTTAATGAATTCAGTCCATGCAATGATATGAATAAGCCTCACAAATACAATGTAGATGAAGCCAAAGATATCAGCCACCCAAGAGTATGTATTTTGTATAAAATTTCTATGGGTTTAGAAGCCAGTTTAGTAGTGGTTACCCTTAGGGATATGTGTGTGTGGGGGGGGGTGGGGTGGGGTTTGGCAAATGTTTAATAATTGGATGTCCAAAAGAGAAAGCCATGTTTTGTAGTATTGGCTGATTTCTCTGGTGGAAATATCCTTATCCTGGCCAATTGCAAGCTATTAATGGGATGTCACTTAATACAGAGTTGGGACCGGATGAGCTCTAGTACATTATGTGGGATTTCCACTAGACAGATAACAATAGATGTAGGTAACCTTGTGAGCATAAATAATAATAAAATGCAGTAGCATATTTAAGAATTGGTGACTTTTGAATATTTATTACCTTTTTTGTGTGCCAAATGATCTTTCCAGCATCTCACTCACCTACAAATTTGAAAGCCCCAACAGCTAATGTCACCTGAGAGTATAGGATTAAAATAGCTTCAAATGTTCAGTTACACTCGATTTCCACCATTCTCAAACTCTCCTGTTTAACTTTTCAACAAATATTTAGTGAGCTATATTCCAGACACTTTTTTTCCTTTTTGACAGTTCTATTGAGGTGTAATTAACATACAATACACTACACATGATCAAGTATGCAATCTGGTAAGTTTTGACATCTGTATACACCCATGAAACCATCACCACAATCAAGATAATGAGCACATCCACCCTCCCCCAAATTTCCCCTGTGCTCCTTGGTAACCCCTCCCTGCCTTCCTCCATCTCCAGGCCACACTGATCTGCTTTCTGTCACATACATTTGTTTGCATTTCCTAGAAGTTCTTGCCTTTGCTTTTAAAGTAACTTATTTAAATACAAATTTATATAAATAAAAAAATAGTGGCTGTGTTTAACAACCAGCTCTTAAATTCCTAAAAATGTGATCATCACCACTTGCAAGAGGATGTTAGGAGCACCGGACAGTGGGTGCATAAGTGAATGTAACAAGATGGAACAAGACAGGAGGAGTGATTCTGGCCTTGGGGTGATGTTTCATTTCTGGATGCTGGTTAAATAGAGATCTCCACATTGTTAAAAATTTATTGGACCAAACACTTATAATATGTGGACTTTTCTGAATATATGTTATACTCCAATAAAATTTACCCCCCAAAAGCACTAAGATTAAAAAATGATGGGGGTAGTGGATCACTTTTCTTCGCTGTTTAAAATCCTCCTCTGGCTTTTTCTGATCCATTTCAGTTAAAAATCTAAGCTCCTTATCACAGCTTTCAAGGCCTGTCTCTCAGATTCTGGTCCCTCATCATGTCTCCGGCTTCACGTACTCAGGCCTTGGTTCCTCAGACCTGTCCAATTCTTTCCTCCCTTAGGGCCTTGCTGCACACTGTTCCCTCTGCCTGGAGCTCTTCCTGCCTCTTTCTCTAGAACTCCTCCCTCCTTTGCAGCCTGTCTTGCTCAGTCTAAACAGCTGCCCTCTTTCAAGTTGAGCTATTCTTTTTTCACAAAGCTTTCTTTCTGAATATTTTTAAAACTGTGTAATTGTTCGTTTGTTTATGGCTACCCCTCCCCCAACATACCCCCCCAAGTGTATGCTCAGGGAGGCCAGACATCCTTCGCATCTTGCTCCTGGTGTGACCCAGGTACAATGTCAGGTACCTATAAGGTGCTCAATAAATATTCCCTCAGCATTCTTGGGGAATGCAGGGAGGCTGTGGCCCCTGGGATGTATGTGGACGTAAGTAATGGGAGCAGAGAAATGGGCCCAGTATGCTGATTGTGAATCACTTCGGGTCATTCCTCACCAGCTGCTGGTTCCACATCCTTCCATTTTCAAATGAGGAGATGGACTTCAAAGAGGCCAAGGTCATGAGAATTCCCTTCTCCTGACTCCCAGTCCAGAGCTCACACCTCTTTCTCACATGTCAGAAGCTCAGGGCAGGGTGTAGGGTTGGGGGTGGGGGAAGGAGGAGCCTGAGTTTTTAACGCACAGAGACAAGGAAGACTATCTGGCTTTCTAACTGCCTCATTCAGTATGCTTGGACAAACAGCCAAATCCCCCAAGCCTCAGTATTCTCATCAATAAAATGGGGATCATCATGACTATTTATAGGGCTCTTGTAAGGAATGGAGGAAACAACGTATATAAAGCACCCATCTCATTATTAGTATGTGGTAGAAACACCCAGCGGTGGCCTTTTTCATCCTGTGTGGCAGCAGCCAGTAGGGGTTGAGCAAGAAGAGGTCTTTCCTCACTATTCCATGCATTTCTTAATCATGGCTCTGACTTTTGCCCAATGCAATTAATGCCCCTGCAATGGGTTGATACTCACATGCCTTAACTGTCTAAAACAAGAGCTGATACCACAGCACAGTGCTAACACACCAAGCTTCTGCCGTTGAATACCTAACGGATCCACTCCTTAGGTGCCCAGAGAAGAGCAAGAACACCCTGGCTTAGATCTGATGACGAGCCGTCCATGACAGCTATAAGGCATGAAGTCAATAATGCTTCCCTTTTCTGAAGAAATGAAACCTTTTAAATGTCAAAAATATAATGAGACATCTGCCATACATGTGTAGCAATGCTACCATCCTCTTAAGAACAACCTTTTCTAGGGCGCCTGGGTGGCTCAGTCGGTTGAGCGTCCAACCTTGGCTCAGGTCATGACCTTACAGTTGAGGAGGTCAGGCCCCGCATCAAACTTTGTGCTGACAGCTCAGAGCCTGGAGCCTGCTTCAGATTCTGTGTCTCCCTCTCTCTCTCTGCCCCTCCACCACTCATGCTCTGTCTCTGTTTCAAAAGTAAATAAGTATTAAAAATTTTTTTTTAAAAAGAACAACCTTTCCTAATTACAGGTATTTAGTTTTCCATTAAAATTCAGTCACATAGACCTTACGGCTTCCAGGCATTAAAAGGATGTGCTGAATGAAGTGGGGGGGAAGGGCACTGATCTATTATTAGTATAAACCTGATCCAAACACTGTACTAGGTGTTAGCCTCCCTATGAGATAGGCATACTCATCTTCAAATTAAGGAGTTCGGTTTTAAGTGTGAAAGGAAAAATATCAGTTAGGCAGGATCTAAGATGCTGTAACAAAGAGACCCCAAAAGTGGAAAGGTTCCAATAAGTTAGAGGTGTATTTCTGTCTCACATAACTGTCCAGATGGGCCAGCCTAGGATTAGTAAGTGGCTCTGTCATCCTTGAAAGGATGAAGTGGAGGGAGCAAGCATCATGGATTCAGAAATGGGAGCTGGAAGCATCTTTTCTTTTCTTTTCAAAAAAATTTTAACCTTTATTTTTATTTTTGAGAGAGATAGAGAGAGAGGGAGTGGAAGCGGGGTAGTGGCAGAGAGAGAGGGAGACACAGAATCTGAAGCAGGCTCTAGGCTCTGAGCTGTCAGCACAGAGCCTGATGTGGGGCTCAAACTCACAGACCATGAGATCATGACCTCAGCTGAAGTCAGATACTTAACTGGCTGAGCCACCCAGGTGACCCAAGAAGCATCTTGGAATGATCCAGCATTACCGCACATAATTTCTGCTCACATCCCTAAATAGCAATGATTTAAATAATAGAGAAGTTTATTTTTCTCTCATGTAACAGTCTGAGGGTAAGCAGTCCAGGGCTCTCCAGAGTGTCAGGGACCACATTTCTTGTTATTCCAGCACTGCCCACAATTTTTCATCTCCAACATGGTGAAAGGTAGCTCACCACCAACATGGTTCCACGTGCCAGCCAAGAGAACTAGGGGACATCAGAAGGAAGGAACAAATCTTTCTCTTTTAAGGGCACAATCTAGAAATTGTTCACATCACTTCTGCATGTATTCTATTGACCAGGATTTGATCCTATAGGCCAAACTGGGAAACGTGCCTAGCTAAACCTGTGTAATTTTACTAGTAGATGAAGAGGAAATAAATGGTTTCTGGTAGAAGTAACCCTCTCTGTCCTAGGATGCCATAGTAGAGATTTGTGCAAACCAATGACGGAGTGTGATTCAAGTTTCACAAGTTATTCTGGAAGCCAGAGAACAGCAGACTAGGCAGACTTGCCCAAGAGTGGGAAGAGACTCAAAAACCCTCAGCACAATTTTCTAAGCGGTTAAATGTGCAGCCTGACAAAGAGGAGTTGAGGATCTCTGGATGAATGGCCTCTTCAGATCATTCAGGGGTCAGCTCAAACACTTAAGCTGTCCTTGATCTACTGCCTTGTGGGAGTCATACTGTCATGTCTCTTTGGTTTTTCTTCTTCAAACATAGCTCTATCTGAAATGATGTTGTTTAATTATTTTCTGTCTCCTCCCACTAAAAGCATGCTCCACGGAGTGAAAACTTTGTTCATCCTGTCCATTACTCTATTGTTGGCATCTAGAAAAATGTCTGGTGCATAGTAATATGGAGAGTGGTCACTTGGGATGCCTGGGTGGCTCAGTCAGTTAAGCATCTGACTCTTGATTTTAGCCCAGGTCATAATCTCATGATCTTTGTGAGATTGAGCCTGCATCAGGCTCTGTGCTAACAATGCAGTGAGGAGTCCTGCTTGGGGTTCTTTCTCTCTCCCTCTTTCTCTGCCCGTCCCCTGGTCACACTTTCTCTCTCTCAAAATAAATAAACATTTTTAAAAAAGAAGAGTGGTGAAGGTGTGCCTGGGTGGCTTAGTCTGTTAAGCATCTGACTTTGGCTTGGGTCATGATCTCATAGCTCGTGAGTTCAAGCCCTGCATTAGGGCTCTGTGCTGACAGCTCAGAGCCTGGAGCCTGCTGTGGATTCAGATTCTCTCTCTCTGTCTCTCTCTCTCTCAAAAATAAATAAACATTAAAAAAATTAAAAGAAGAGTGGTGGCTAACATTTATTTAATATTTGTTGAATGGATGAATAAGTTATAGGAGTTGGTGTTTTTGAAAATACCAGAATAAAAAGAAAAGTTAATTGATATAAGAATGTGAAATGATGGAAGCCATAAATCTATATATTAAAGAGTCTACAATTTTCTTTTCCATTTTTAAAGCTTATTTTTTTGAAAGAGAGAGAGAGAGGAGAGAGAGAAAACATAGGTGGGGTGGGTGCAGAGAGGGAGGGAGAGAATCCCAAGAAGGCTCCATGCTGTCAACACAGAGCCCAACATGGGGCCTGAACCCAAGAACTGTGAGATCATGACCTGAGCTGAAGCCAAGAGTTGGATGCTCAACTGACTGAGCCACCCAGGCGCTCCCTTTTTAAAAAAACTTTTTTAAAGTTTATTTACTTATTTTGAGAGACAGAGAGAGAACGTGAGCAAGGGAGGGGCAGAGAGAGAGGGAGAGAAAGAGTCTACAATGTTCTTTTAAAATGATTAAATAGTGACAAATGCTGTCACATTATCTTTAAGGAGTTGCTGTTTCAAAATTTGCAGTTTGCAAGCACCTCAGCAGGAGAGTCGGGTTACTTTAAAAGGAGAAATAATCAGGCCGATCTCAAAACTTCCCTTGGCCCAAGAGATTAAACCAAACCAAACCAAACCAAAAAACATCAATCTCCAGG